>NW_027186446.1:1693804-1735006 GCF_028583685.1 Petaurus breviceps papuanus | reverse complement strand
AGAGAGAGAGAGAGAGAGAGAGAGAGAGAGAGAGAGAGAGAGAGAGAGAGAGAGAGAGAGAGAGATTAAGCTTCCATTAAGTACCTAATATACACCAGGTTCTGTATTAAGTACTGGATACAAAAACAAGGAAATGAGAAAGTCCCTTCTTTCAACAGGCTTGTGGAGAAAGCGAATAAATAAAGGGGGTGTTGAGAATGGGAGATGAGGAGTACCATAAGGAAAGCAAGACAATCTGTTTAGAGGTCAAGTATGATGTAAAGTATGCTGAGAGGGAAATGTTTTACATTTCCTTTATCTGACAGCATAACCATCATTATAAATATCTAATAGCTTGATAAAATTTCTGCTATATTGGAACTTTTCAGTGAATAGTAACTTTTGTTGCAGCCTCTCTTATTTATTTGTGTTTCTTTACTTTAAAAAAATCCAGCACTATGCTTAACATTTTTGGGGCAATAAATGGCAAAAACTGCCCCCACCCTTCAAGGTGAGGAACACAACAGGTTAATAGGTAGGCACACATGATATATAGAGAGAGTAGATAGGAGGTCATCCGAAAAGGAAAGACTAACAGCTGAGGGAACTAGGAAAAGCCTGCAAGGCTTAATTTTGAGCTGAGATTGAAAGAAAGCCAGAGATCCTCCAGTTGAAGGGTCAGTACCTCTGTGGAGTCCAAAGCCAGATCTATTCTCCACCATGAGTTATCACACTCTCCAAAGCCACCTTTCCTCAAGTGACTATTGCTACTTTTTATATGTCTCATCTTCTAACGGTTCAGTCTCTCTGATCACAGCTGGATACAATGCTACTGGTATGGAGTTTTCTCACAAAAGCTTTTTCTCCTGAGGTCAAAGAATTCTTTCACCATTAAACTGGTTTTACATATAATTCACTCATCACTAGACTAACTGATCTTTCTTCAGAAAAACATAAATTCTGTCTGTGGCATCCTATGACTTCATCCAATGGTCAAAGAACTGAAAATTATTAATGATTTATTCACATGTAATATACTCTTTTGATTGGTTGTTATGATCAAGGTGTCTAAGCATTCTATGGTTATATTAATTAGGGTAGAAGTAAAACCTTTATACTTCTCAGGATCCTGCTCATTTTTTCTTAGCTTTCAGTGAATAGTTTATTATATTCATATACAGCCATTTGTTTAGCCATTCTCCAGTGGTATGCACCTACTTATTTCCTGTTCTTTCCTACCACAAGAAGTGTTGCTTTGCCAACATAGTTTATTAAAAAGAAAAGGGAACACAATCAAATTTTCAAAATAAGAAATAAAAATGTGAAATAAGAACAGAAAAGAAATAAAAGGAATTATCAGAACCTACTATACACACAGTTATAAGCCAGTACAACTGCACTTAATCAGAAACAAAGGATTAGCTACAAAAATGAAAAATAAAGTAACATAACACTAAAAAGAGATGTTCAATAAACCAATTTCAAAAAAGAAAATTGAACAAGCAATAAAGGAATTACCAGAGTGGGAGGGGGAAAAAATCCACTGGTCCTTATAGATTTATAGAAGTTTTCTATCAAACTTTTAAAGAAGAATAAATTCCTACATTACATAAATTGTTTTTAAATTGAGAAACAAAACATTATTAAGTTCCTTTTATGATACATATGCAGTTTTGATTTGTCAACTAAGGAAAAGTAAAGCAAATAAATATGATAGAACTATGCTATTAATGAATATAAATTTTAACTTAAAAATACTACAGTAATTTTTTCAACAAAATTATTCTCTGTGATTCACTTTAATTGATGCAAGGATAATAATTTGCATAATTCAACACATTAAAAAACCAAACAGCATAAATTACATTATTATTAGATGCAGAAAAAAAAATCCCACTAACTTATCAAGGGAGAAAGAGATGAAAGAGAGAAGGAAGGGAGGAAAGAAAGAAAGAAAGAAGGAAGAAAAGGAAATAAGGAAGGAAGGAAAAGAGGGAGGGAGGGAGGAAGGAAGGAAGAAAGAGGAAAGGAGGGAAGGAGGAGCATTACAAAGACTAGGTATTGAAGGACTTTTTTTTCTTTAACATAATAACAAAGTATCTAAACCAAAGGATAGAGATAAAAGCAACAAAAATCAGAAGCTTTCCAAATAAAGACGTGAATATAACAAGGATTTCTCCTTTCCTTGCCCTTATAAAACAGACTTCTAGAAATGTTGAAAAATAGCAATTATACAAAAAAATGACATAAATACAGGAAATGATGACAATTTGCTTAGAATATCTTGTTGATTCAGTAAGACAATAATTGTGACAACTAACATCATTAAACTAACAGGATAAAAATAATAATAAACCCATAAAATTAGCAATATATCTATCTATACATAAATAACAAAACCTAAAGAGGAATTCATTTTATAGGAAATCCCCTTCAAAATAATGAGAAAAAAGAGAAATATCTTAGAAGTCAATCTAACAAGACATATTGAAGACCTGTATAGATACAACTACAAGAAATTGCTTAAATAATTTTTAAATGATTCATAGAATTGTAATTTAGTGTTTGTGGCTGTACAATGCCAGCATAATACAAATTATAATACTGACAACATTAATTTATAGATATAGTGCTATCACAAATGAAATACCAGAGTTACCTCTGAGAGTTAGTAAAATAGTATGCTTAATTTTAGGAGAAATAAGTGATCTAGAACAGCCAAGAGACTAATGGGAGGAGAAGGAGGAGGAGGAGGAGGGGAGAACAGCAATTCCATACCTTAAATTGCATTATTAAGCAATCATCAAAACTCTTTGCTACTATTTTACAAAGAGAAAAACAGAGAACAGCTCAGATAAGAAAAAATCTGAAACAATTTCAATTTCCTAGTGTTTTACGTATCCTAAAACATAAATTTCCTACAGAAGTTCTCACTATTTGACAAGAATTCCTGAAAAAATTGAGACTTCTTTGCCAAAAATTAGGCTTAGAGTAACATTTTATACCGATATCATAATATCGTGTGACCTGAATATTAAAAGTCACATCATAAAAAAAAAAACAGAATGGAACCAGATCAGGTACTGGAAACTGTTGCAAATAAGTGGGTAGCCATACAAATGATTGTGGTGATAATAAAAACAAAAATAAAGTTTTTGATTACTTAGATTAAAAAGAACTCTTATATGAACAAAATTAGCACAGTAGAATAAAAATTGAAATTGTTGATTGGAAAAACTTCATGACATGTCTCTGTTAATGGTCTGACATCTAAGATACATAAGAAACTAAAATACATAAGAGCAAAAAACTTTCTCCAAAGATAAGTGGTTAAAGATATGAGCCAACATTTCTCATAAGAGGAACTGAAAACTATTAGCAATCATACTGAACAACTCACCAAAACCAATAAAAAGAGAAATAGAATTCAATACAACTCTGCAAATTAGCAAAGTGGGCAAAAGATGGGAATAGTCATTGTTGGAAGGCTTGTAGAAAGGCAATCACACTACTGTGTTCTTGATGTACTTGACCCAACCATTCTGGAAAGAAATTTTGAATTATGCTAATAAAGTGACTAAAATGGCTATATCCTTTGTCTCGGGGTTCTATTGCTAGGCATAATCCCTAAGGAGGTCAACCACAAAAAGGCCTTATATCCAGAAAAAAAAAATTCTTAATAACACTTCTCTCTTATGGTAACAAGAAACTTGAAGGAACAAAAAAAGAAGTAAATGTGAACCAATTAGGGAATGGTTAAACAAGTTGTGGTACATGGAATATTTCTGGATTAATAAGCAGGAGAAAAATTGTTAAATTTTCATTGTGAATACAATATGAAAATGCTATAATTCAGGATTTGATCTATTATTGTCCTGCCTAGATTTAGGTAAGTGATGAGGAAAAAGCTGATAATGCAGATTAAACTTAAACGTTATGTCATTTACATTTATTTTCTTAGTGTTGATTGTTAACCATTTCCAGCATATCCATGACTACAAGAAATTTTGAATATGATAATTATGAAAAATAGCAAAATTTGTGAATTGATGCAAGAGTATGTATATAGAAACAAAAACAAATATCTTCAATGATTAATATGATGTAAAGTGAAAGAACATCAATCAATAAAACAATCTAAACAATGATATAAAATTAAAATCACCAAGCTTGTTCTCAAAGAAGAGATAAAAGAAAATATCTCCACTCCACTGCTTAACAGAATAGAGGATTATGGGTATGGAATTTTGAGGAATATATAGATGGGGAAGAAGACATCAATAAAAAAAAGCTTTAATAAATGTTCTCTCAAGCTACAGTTGTGAAAAATATCTGCTCTCATTCTCTTTTATTTTTAATGGTATGACATTTTTATATTCAGATTGCCTATCCTCAACTTAAAAACCAACAATCTAAAATAAGTGAATGGTTGCTATTAAAAATAAAATATCTCTATTCCTCAGATAAAAATAGTAGTCTTAAATAAATAATAAAGAAACTGAAAAATTCAAAACCAATTTATCACGAGGTGAGAGAAAATATTTACCAGATGAGATTACAAATGAAATCTATAAAATTCTTATGGAGCAATTATTATATATACTAACAAAAATTGAAAAAAGAATAAAATATGCCAAATATTTTATGGTATGAATAAATAAGTCTTAACTAAGGGGAGATAAAACAGATAAAGAGAATAAAAATCAATATCCTTAATAAATACAAATATCAATGCAAAATATTTAAATAATACCCTAGCCAAAAAAAAAAAAGACTACATTGATAATTCAAATTCCTAGAATGAGTGGCAGGTCTAGGTTGTCAGAGAGAGATCACCTCCCCATGCTTAAACTCAAACTTTACCAAGGTCCTAGGAGTAATTGTGTTGAGGAGTAATACACTCTTCCACCTCATCATAGCCAGATATCCCCAATTATGACACTTTTAGATCTTAAAAATAAGCATTTACTTGCATCAATGCAAAAATAAATAGTAAGAAAATTGCATGAACTCATATTAAGGCAAATGTATAAATCACATCCTACACATAATTCTGGGTCATAATCTCCCATAAATTCTCTAAATATTTGTGGAAGAAAATTAGAAATCACTTAGCCTGAAGCTAAGAGCTAAAAAATGCCCAGTCATAAATCTCCAGCTACTTATTGGATGTCTCTAACTGGATGGTCTGAACACTTAAACTGGATGTCCTAATACATTTTAGCATTAAAATACCCAAAACTAAGTTCATTATCTTTCACTTAAAAATCCTCACTTTGCTCTAAATTTCCAATTATTGTCAAGACTGCCACCATCCTCCCAGTCCCCCAAGTTTCTCATCTTCAAGTCCTCACTCTCACCCCCATATCTAAACTAATGGCCAAGTTCAATAGATTTTACCTTCTCAACATCTATCAGTATGCGCCATTCTCTCTGCTGACACTGCCATCTTTCTGGTACAGGCCCTAAATACTTCACGCTTGAATTATTGCAATAGTCTTCTCATTGGTTTCGCTGCCTCAAATTCTTTCTC
Source organism: Petaurus breviceps papuanus (assembly GCF_028583685.1). NCBI lineage: Eukaryota > Metazoa > Chordata > Mammalia > Diprotodontia > Petauridae > Petaurus > Petaurus breviceps. Next base: position 1,729,494 of record NW_027186446.1, on the reverse strand, counting down.
TACTCCAGCCCATCCTCCTTCATTTATCAAAATGATCTTCCTAAAGCACAGTTCACTCAATGTCAACCTATTAAATAAACTTCAGTTGTCTCTTTCACATCACAACTTTCCCCATTGTGGTTTTGATGTATCATGGGTTGGCATAAGAAATTAAATAGAAATGTGAGGGGAATTTTGTGGTAGCTGCAAACAACACACAAAGGCCAACAGATAACACAGAAAAGTTAGGAAACTCAGAAATATATTAATATATGGTATTTTTACTTAACATTGACCTACATATAGCTGATGACCAAATGCTTAACCAGAGTTTTAAATAAGGTACATAATCACCCCATAAAAGAAAAAGAAAAAAATTCAGATTCCTTCTCTGATATGAAAAGAGGGTCAAAATTTTTTTAGAATTTTGTAGATTGTGGGGACACTGTACTGCTAATCCCCACAATGTGGAAAGGATAACTATACAGTGCCTCCCTATTTCCTCCAGGATCAAATATAAAATTCTTTTTTTGGCTTTTAAAGTCCTTCTTAACCTGACACCCTCCTAACTTTTTTTGTCTTCTTACCTTTTAATCCCCTCCATGTACCACCTGATACACTGATACTGGACTCTTTTCTGTTCTTCACACAAGAGATTCTCTTTCACAACTCTGTGTATTTTTTGCTGACTATCCTCAGGCCTGGAATACTCTTTCTCTCATGTCTACTTCCTTGTTATCTGCAAGTCTCAGTTAAAATCTCATCTTTTGCAATAACCTTTTCCAAGTTCCCCTTAATGCTATTGCCTTCCTCTTGAGATTTCTTCCAACTTATCCTGTATACATCTAGTCTGTTAGTAGTTTGTTTTGGTTTTTTTACCTTATTTCTCCATCACATTGCAAGTTCCTTGAGGTCAGGGGCTGTTCTTGTCTCTCCAGAATTTATCGCTGCATTTGGAATATAATAAACACTTAATAACTTCTTCTTGATTGTTGATTGACTGAAATAGTATATAAAGTAGCTGCTACTAGCTTCCACATTTCCAATAGCTCAGATTTTCTATCCCTTGCTCTGTCTTCAGAATTCATTCTAAAATCTTCTTATTACCAGTTTTCTTTATTAGGTTCTTATATCTTCAGTGGCTTAAAAGAAAGCCTACAATTACTCGGTGATTCATATTTTATTGAAATAACACCAAATTTTACCCATGAAATCAGCAGAGATTTTAATATCTCCCCAGTTACATGATGTCTACCTTTTGAATTTCAACATTTTTAAGCATCAAGCAGTTGTTTTCATATTTGTTATAGGATCGTAGTGCTCTGTAATTCCAAAGTCTTCAAAATGGTCCTCAAGTTCATTTTATGCACATGAACTCCATTTTTGGTTCTCATTTTTTCATAGTTTTTAATAAATAAAATTACTTTCTCTGTGCCTTCAAGCCACTATATTGTTCACACACAACTGACGAATCCTTCTCCTTTGTTAAAGGTATTTTGAATTGTTATATTTATGCCACAATTCATTTTCTGTCCCAAACTTCTCAAATGACATCTAAATGTTGTATTTCTTCACACATGTATTTTAATAGATTTTTTTTAACCAAAGTTCTTTTCCTATTTCTCTCAGATGACAAAATGTTCATCTATAACAGGAGCAATACATTTCAACCTCTGACAATCAATATAATTTATTTTATTTATGTAGAAATATTTTTTCTGCACCTTTGAGGATTAAATTGCTTCACATGAATGGAACTATATCTTAAAGAGAAAGCAAATCATCATGATATTAACATTAGTAATAATTAATCACAATTAAACCTATGTTTTAATTCCATATCAGTTCAGTTGCAAATAAATTTGTCCTAAAAATAATCATATAAGGAAAATTGCACAGCAAGAAAATTAGGTTTTCCTGAAATGTTTCAGTATTTTCTGAATCAATAATACAAGTTTGGGGAGTGTGTTATCATCTTTTTCTATGAGTAATGAGGTAAAATTTCCTTTTAGTTTTCTTTGAAATTTGTAAGGAAAATTCAATTAATCATCTTTCCATACATAAACCATCCATAGTTTAACATGAAGGTCCAATAGCTTAACTGCTTGGCCCAAGAGGCAGGGGCATTGAATTCCCTCCCTTCTCCACTAAAGCACCAATCTTCTTTCAGTCCAGACCCATGGTCATAATTGGATTCAGGTTTGGGAAATGAGGTTTTTAAGGAAAACAGGATTAAAGTTCCTTTTCTTAGAATTTTCAACTTGTTAAGTCCACCACCTGGTCACCCCAAAGAAAAATGATTTATAACTTTGCTATGTCTCATGTCTAGCATATCCCAAAAAGAGATAATAGAAAGGTACTCAGTGTACAATACTGGTGAGGAATGGGATTGGTATTAAAAAGTTTGATGACACACAAGTAGAAGTGCATATTGGCAGAATAACTTAAAACAGTGTTCAGTAACTGAACATAGAATTATTTTAACCTCTCAAATGGCTGGTGCTTTAACCTCATCAGAATGCAAAGAAATTTTCAGAACTACTGTGCTTTCATTTCAAGTCAGGTATGTAAAGGCTCCCTTCAAATCCATGTCTTTTTTTTTTTAAGCAATTGGGGTTAAGTAACTTGCTCAAGGTTACACGGCCAGGTGTTTCTGCATGGGTGCTAAGTGTCTGAGCCCGTATTTGATCCCAGGTCATCCTGACTCTGGGGCCGGTGCTCTTACTTGCTGTGCTACCTGGCCGCCCCCAAATCTATGTCTTTTTAACAAGCAAAGCTTGAGAAACTTGGACTCTGCCTTTTGCTGGTAGCTGTCTTCTCCACTGCAAAAGTTTTCTTTACCTTCAATTTGATCTAAGATTTCTAGACCTCTTAGACTTACAAGGTGCCCCCCCCAAGCTTGTACACATTCACCTCAAGAATGATATTTGGTCACTTATTCATGAATAGAAATACAGAGTAGAAAATAGTTGGGGAGATCAACTACATATAAGCTCATCTAGGTGAGTACATGCTTCATGAAGAAACAGTTGTAGTTTTGGGAAAAGAATACCACTCACATGCCTGACCCTTCACAGGAAGTTTATTAGCTGAGTAAACTACTGGCCCTGAATTACTAGCCTAAAGCAGTCTCTTCTTTTTAATTGGTGCTATACCATCACCATACTTCCCCACCTTTATTTGCAATAAGGTTGAAGAAAGACCAAGGGACCCCTCAAGGTTTGTTGTGTCAATGTCCTTTCAGTCCTGAGCCATCACATGGCTACAAACTGCCAGAGGTTTGTCATCCCTATGGCTGGATAATAGAAATGGTTGACTAAAAACCAGGAGGGTAGATCTAAGAATGTCCCAAAGAAATGATAAGGGAATAAATATTTGAAAACGAAACAGAAAAGAAACTTAAAATCATAGAAAATCAGAGATGGAAATTGTTAGGGAGATCAAATGGTTTATTTATTGGGGAATAATTATTGAGGCCTCTACTGAGGTTTTTCAGAGAAGGGATGATTAAGACCTTGACATGCCTGGATCAGGCCCAAGAATGTGATATAATAGGTGCTTTAATGGAATTTGCACTAACATCATTACTTTTTTTAAGATTACACTATTTTAACTGTGTTATTTCAAGGATACAAAGGAGATAGAGTAGAAGGAAATGAGTGAGAATACTTAGTCCTAAGCATTGACATATAGCATTCACTAGTCACTAACAGAAGGAAATAGCAATAAAAAGAATTTAAGAATAAGTAGGATTGAAACAAGATAGCCAAAGGTCGAAACTATGTACTGACATCCAAGCACAGACAGATTGTAGACATGGAACTGTAGGGCATCTCTAAGGCCCCTTGCCTTCACTTGTAAACAAACCTGAGGTAAAAAGAAGGTAAGTAAGTGGCTTGCCCAAGGTCACACACCTCATAAGCAAGAGATAGATACTTCCCACCTCCTTCTTGTATTGAACAGGTATAGGGCTATGCTAATAGAAGTCAATGACATAAAAATAGGGTGAATAGAATCAGAAGTGAGACATCCAGAACTGATGTTTGAGTGACATTTGGAGAGATTTGAAAAAGGAGAGGAGGCTGTCAGTGCCTAGCAATGGGAGGAAAGTAGGATGCAATAGAACGTGAGGTCTTATAAACAGAAGGGCAGTGGAACTTGAGCTATGCACTCTCAGCAAGCCCATCTGGTCGCCCATAGGTATTATCCAGAGCTGCGAGCTCAATCATAAGAAGTTTAAGTTTTTTCTACTGTGTCATCCTATATGTCTATTTGGAAACAATGGAAAGGAGTAACTGGAAATAAGAGAAGGACCTTAGAATGTTAGCACTGACAGGAATGTTAAAGATGCAGAACACAAAACATCAGAGCTATAATGGGCCTTAGAATCAAAACCATAGAATGTGAGAATTAGGAAGAAGTATAAAAATCAGAGTCCAGGGATTCTTAATCTTATTTTTTTTTCTGTCCTAGATGCTCTAAATTGAAGGAAATTCTATATGTTAGAATTTAGTGAGAATAAAGATATAATTGTTGAGGATGTTTTTCCAGTCCACATACTCAAAGAGTCTATGAAACTAAGGTCATGGTCCCCTGATCAAATCCAAATCCTTCCTTTAAAGATAAGAAAATTGTGATCTAGAAAATTAAAGTGTTTTTGTTGTCCAAAGTAACACAGTTTATTTTCAGATCTGGGCCTAGGACCAGGCCTCCTGATTTCCATTTCAGAACTCTAGTCGTTTGCACTGGGCTGAGGTAGCCTTTGGCCAGTAGCCAGTCATATATATGGCCTCAGACACAGTAGGGCACTCAATAAATCTTATTAATTTTTAATTTGCATAATGCCAACCTTCTGCCGTGGTCATGGGTTTGGTTGACATTCTATTACTCCTACAGAAACATAGGATTATGTAAGTTTTCCTCAGCTTACAGATTGGTTTTCTTATTTTCATACATTTATTTGGATAGCCCTTATTATAATAAGAATTCCCTATGAAGGGATGGAATGAAGGGCCCCATCACATAGAAGTCACAACACATTAGAAGATAACAAGAGATGGAAGGATATGATAGATTGATAGCTAGATAGATAGACAGACAGACAGATAGACACAGACAGACAGATAGATAATCAAATATAGAAGTGCTGCTGAGAGAACAAGGCTTCTACTACAGAAGTACCTGCCACATGCAATCCTGGACCAGGTTCATTAATAGAGGTGCCTTCCTTTGGATCATTATCAAACCTACCTCATCATCTTGAGGATAATGCTAATTACAGTAAAAGTTATGTCTCATATCTAGGGATCCATAAAGGGTAAAGTAAAAGAGGTAAAAAATGAATCATTTATATGACAGGTAGTTCCTCATCCCCCATGCTCTTAAAAAACAAGAATGCTAAGCAAAAGAGAATCACACAATGAGATAATAGAATGATTTAAGCAAGATTAACAGGAGATAGTTTCTTAATTTATAAGCAGTTTCGATGGACTGGTAGACTTCTAGAACATAAAAGTATTTTTACAATATAGAGAATTATGTGTTTCACATTTTATCTTGGCACTGGGAACTGTCTGGTTCCACTCAGTACTTGTCTGGTAGTTTGACCTCTCTTTTCCTCTCACCTCTCTAGTTCAGGTAAGCCTCTCCCTTTACTTGCAGCCCTGGTTTCCCACTGAAGGGGTGGGATTCCTTGAATCTATAGTGGAAAATAAGGGTTAACTAGTTTTATCTTAATATCAATATTTAAATTTTAGATGAACAGTAATGAAATATGTACACACAGGCACTAGTGAGGACAGACACACACACACATACATTAAAGAAACTGATAAACTTTGGAACAATAAACACAGTCCATGGGACGCAGAAGGGGGCGTGAAATGGGAGAGATGGAACTTCACCATCATAATTCTCAGTCAACAGAGAAAACTACAGTGTCTCCTAAGCTAGACCCAGGTGGCTTGAATATGGTTTAGCTGCTGATCATAGCAGCAACAGCAGCAATTGTGGCAGCTGCTTCTTGGGAGGTCGTCCTTGCTTTCTTGTTCTTTAAACTATGACTGCCCTGTAGCAATTAGGCCCAAAAGTTCTGGGGGGAGGAAGATGGACCTGCAACAGCTTCCCTAGTTCCCATCCTTCTTTGGTGGAAATCCTGTTTCCTTAGAGTAACCACACACTAACTCTGTGCCCCTCACCACCTCTCTGATTCAATAGCCTTTATCTCCCTCTGATTTCATCCAATTGATTGGGTCAGAGATTTCTTGTACTTCTATTCTCTCTTGGGGAGAGGAGAGACTGAGTCAGTGAGCATCATTTCTAGGTAAAGTTGGAATGAAGGAAGAAAAGTGAGGCAGGGAGGATGCAGTTTAGTCAGATTAAATGACATTATAATTAACTAACATCAGGGTTGTCTGAGAACATATACAATGTTCCAAACCCATTGTCTCCCACCTCGGCAAAGGAGAGAGGCAAGCAGATGATTATAAAAAGTGTAGAGAAATTTGAATTTGTGAATTGAATAACAGCTCTCTACAAATACTTTAAAGTTTAGGGGAAAGCCATTTATAGGATTAAGACCTAAAATGTTGGTAAATAGACTCCTGTTTCTTAGTAAATATATAATGAATTTAGAAAATTACTCACTCTGTTATGTAACAATGTCCATTAAAGGCCCAACATCCATGGAGCAGAGATGTAAAAATACTGGTCTAGATTAAAGTCTTGCCCCAGTGCAGCTAATTTCACTGCAAGAAGATGGAAAGGCGGTCCACATCTAAATATGCAAAGAAATGTATAATTCAACTGTGTTGTCACCCACCACATAAAGAGGGTACTTTCAGAAAAAAAAGAAAGAAAGGGAAGAAAGGAACTGAGAATAAGAAAAAAGTTTCTGACTTTCGTTAACCTTCTCTTATAGTTCAGGTTATTTCTTTAATGCATTTATCTGCTTTAAAATTGTCTCCTTAGCCTCTCAAGGGAAACCAATATAATACACCATCACATTTCTCACAGGAGAAAAAAGAACACTTACTCTTAATAGGTGGCAATTTTGCCAGATGTTATTGACATAGTAAGTGCGAAATTTCAGTGATACTAAATGCAAAGTGCAGCAGATTAGAGAACAATGGAACAAAGTGCAAAATGAAGTTTCAAAAGCAGCAGTGTCAAAGTCAGAGAAGGTGTGAAAAAATTACATTTTAACAACACTATTAAGAATAAGTTTACTAATTACTGTATCTGGCACAAATTTCAAAGTAAATTCCAAAGACTCTGGGAAAGTTTTTAAAGTGTTATTTTTCTTTGTCATCAGCATTTCTTTGTTTCCCATTATGCACCGTGGCAGAGACAGCACATAGTAAGGACTTGCTGGATCAAGCCACCACTTCTCACTTGTTCTGCTCAACCATAGCCTAAAGTGCCATTTCTGCTGTTCTGTCTTTCCTGAAAGAAGAAACAATAAGTGGTGTGTCTTAAAATAAGTACCAAGGATGCTATTCATTGACAACAATTCATCAGTCCTCTCTACATCTCAGTTTCCTCCATTGTAAGATGAAAGAGTTGACTGTATGACCTCTCTAATGTCCTTTACAACTCTGATGTGCTATAGTCACATTTTAGAAACTCAACTATTAAGAATTTTTTTCATATTACAATTGCCCCTAAATTCCTTTTCAGCCTGTTTGAATGTAAAATATAGCAAAGGTGAGGATAAGATAGGATAATGGAACACAATGCAACATAATGAAATGTAACAATATAATATAATGTAACATGACAGTAACATCATATGGCACAACATAACAAAACAATTTATACTATGATATATAACATAATAACAGTGTAACAAATTGTTATTAGTAAATGCTTGTTGATTGACTGAGGAGATAAAATATGTTCACAGATAGGAAGATATAGAATATATACAAAACAATGCATATCAACTTAAGTCTCACAATATATTTTCCACACCTCTTCACCTCTACAAAGAAGGATGGGAGAAGAACAGAGAATTTTAATAAGATATTGAACAATTCAGATATATAAATTTGATCACAAGGTTGTAGAGGTAGAAATAATAGGAGTGTATGTCAATGAAATCAATAAATAAACATTGCTTAGGACTCTCTCTGAACTCCAGACTCTGGAGGTCCCTAGAGATACTAAGACAAAAATGAAACAATCTCTTAAGGATCTTATATTCTATCAGGAAAACAATATGCATGTTAGTAAGAATATACAAAATAGCATAGAAACAGCATTTGTTCCATAATCTGTTGTAGAGAATTAAGGAGTACATGATTTCTTTGAAGAATTCAATGAAAATCACAGATCCATTGAAGAACCTAAGAAAAATATATGTATATACAAACATCACTGTATTTATGCATCCTTAGGTTACATATCTATGCTTACATGCATATAACTGTATTGATGCATTCTCAGGTTAATTATGTCTGTACATACACCACTGTAGTTATGCATCCTCAGATTATTGTAACAGTAATAGTAATTTGAAGATTTTCCCTTTCCCTTAATAGGCCTAAGGAAATTTGAAGATATTCCCTGCTTTGAAGATCTTCCCTGTTCCCTAATAGACCAATTATAATCAGGAGTCTGTGATGGGAGGAGTTTGCTGAAGGGTGGAGCAGAGCCCACAGGAAGCTGGGAGTCCGAGCAATCAGAGCAATCAGAGCTGGAGGGAGGAGAGGACAACCAAGGAGACAGCTAGACTTGTGAGTGTTGGTTAGTGGGAAGGCTATAGATGGTGTGGCTCCCTGCTGTGCTATGGTTCATTAGCTTCTTTGTTGCTATGACGGATTTGACGTTCTGGTGCTGGGATTTGATTTTCTGGTGTCTAAATATATTTTTTGCTTCTATGTTCTATATGGAGAGTCTGTTATATTTTGCAATTCAGAACTGTGACGGCATATTCATAGTCACCACTGATGCTATGAACACTGCATTGGTGTTATAATTATATATTTCTATCTATATGTATACACATCATTGTATTCATGCTTCCTATGTGCATATTTTGTATGCACATACTATATTTATGCATCTTCAGGTTATACATAGCTATAGATATTTTAGAATAGTAATGAATGTTAAAAATCCTGTACTCTCCTTGTTGAGTGACTAAGTATCTAATAAAATGTCTTCTACCCATTGTCATTCAGCCTCTACCAAAAAAACAAAAACAAAACCTAGTCCAGTTCTTTCACTATGTAACTCTGGTTACAGCTGACCATAAATAATTCATTTTCATTTTCCTCACTATGCTGACTGAGAGAACATCATGTCTTCATTGCTATTATAATTATCAGCAAAAATAATTAGCAGCATGACAATCTTCTACCCTAAGTCATGTACTTGATTTTACTCAAGAAAAGAGAATTACACACTTGGACTTCCTAAGATTGTAACTTACAGAGATACTGTACTGTATAACCTAGTTCCAGACATAGATCATTTTGAATTCCTCCTGTGTTTCTCCCATCTCACAGTACTTTTTTTAATCTTGAAATGTACCCCACTATCCTTCTTTCTATACTTCCCCAAAAGTTGCTATAATTATTGTCACTTCTTTTTTTAATGTTCATAGTATTTTATGCTATATTTTAGTATACTTCATATTTATAGTAAGTTACCCTATATTTTATATTTATAGTATTCACCTGCTGCACAAGTTTTCATCATTTAACAAAGAATTCTAGAGCTTGAAGTATCCTTAGAACGTAAAGTTTAGAAATGAAATATTTAAAGATAAACGTGCCTATCATGGTCGCACACATCCATACTTCTCCTCCTGAGGAGACTGAGACTCATGGATTGCTTGAGCTTGGGAGTTCTGACTTGAGGGAGGGATAAAAAATAATTCAGTATCTGCACTAACTTCCACACCAATGTGGTGAGGCACGTGAAAACTGGACAGGTCTTTAGTTATTTAAAGAGGTGAGAAGAGACCCAGAGTGGAAAAAGGGAGGAGGTCAAAGTTTCACTGCTGCTCAGTAGTGGGACTGAGCATGTGGACTTGTGAATGTGCACAAGATAGGGGGCCTCAGTTTATAACAACAACCTCAACCAACTTTTTCTTCCACTTTATGGGGGGAGTGGGGACTGAAACTCTGAAAGAGGAACTGTCTTTCCAAAGATCATACAGATTCAAGGGGAGAATCTGGACTACTCAGATCTTCTCACTTCCAGATGTAATATATAAGAATATTGCAAATTTTTTTTTTAAAAAACAACTCTGAAAATCATTTAAAATATTTCATTTGCACATAACGAGAAATGAAAGGAATATATGATTGACTTTGACTTCATAGGAGAATTGTGTTGGTGGTAGGTGTGGGAAAATCAGAAACCAATTCCCTACAAAACTTTCCTTACCCAGGCTTAGACTACCTAACCTAAACAGAAACAGGCCTCATCCCAAAGTGAACATAGTCCAGCCTCAAACAATCCAGGGAAATCTCAGAGGAAGCTCTTTCAATGACTGGCTTCAGAGAGTATTGGGGTGGGGCAGGGATGTGGGAGTTCAGATTCAGAGGCTGTCAGCAGGTACACCAAAGCTCACCTCAGTTGTGAGAGCAGAAGAGATGGAGGCAGTTGATCCCCTTAATCAGTAAGAACTCAGATCATGTTGGGCTTTATAGATGAGAACCACTGCCCTGAGTATTGCTTGGAGGCAAACAGGGAGCCAGAGCGACCTACATAGCTTTTACAGAACGTGCTTGAAATGACTCATGGTCTTACTAGCTAAAGATTGAGTGGTCTTCATTTGTCAAGCCTGTAATTCTGTAAATGGTCACAGTGAAATATGAATGATTTCACTCAATCACTTCTCTGGCTGCAGAAAAGAAATATAGGTTAGGATGGGCTAATTCACCTTCTGAATTTTGCAGGGAATTCTCAGTATAACATCATGCACTGGTTAAATCTTATGTGTCTCAGATTTTACTGACTCGCTTTTAGGAGAGGATGTTGTGACTAGAGGAAAGGACAATGAAATTGGAATTAGGAGATCTGTGTTCCAGTCCTAGGTTTAAGGGTTAAATTATTACATCATTTCTGAACCACATCTCTGAAATGGAGATCATAGTACTTTGACTATCATATTTAGAAAATTGTTGGGAGAAAAGTGCTTTCTAAATTGCAAAATACCCCAGCAAAAGGAACTATTATTGTCAGTTTACATAAACATGTGTATATAGGTGTATACACACATACATATATATATATATATAATACACATACACATAAATGAATGATTTTGTCAATATATTTACTGCCTTTCCTGATGCAGATTTCATCTTCTCTAAATGACCTCCATTAGTCGCTGTGGTTAAAAGAAAAAATCCTCCATAATAGATTATGATTTAAAAGTTGTTCTATCCACCTATCTGTCTATTGTTATATCTATTCATCTATCTTTCTTGTCTCAGTAGTCTAGGATACACACATATACACATATATACACACATACGTACACATATATACATTTATGTTCATATATATATTAATATCAAATATATGCATGACTATGTATATATGAAAGGGGGAAGAGGAACTAGACACAGAAAATCCTGGGTTCTTGATTTGCATCTCAGCTTTTGTAACTTACTGGCTGTGTGACTTTAGGTAAGGTATTTCACCTGAGGTCAGTATTATTTCCTCTCTGTCTATAGGAGATAATAGTTTCTTCATCCCAGAACTCCTGTGAGTATCAAATAAAGCAATAAATGCAAAATGCATGCCCAAATCAACAGAAACAGTCAGCATTTTTACTTAGCTCTAAGGCCAATAATTTGATTTGATCCAAAGATTTTGGGTCAAAGGATCATAGGCTTAGATTTAGTAGAGATCTTATCAGTCATTGTCACCAGCTCATTAATATTAGAGAGGAAAAAATCCTGAGGCCCAGAGAAATTGACTTACTTAAGGTTATATTAGATAGTAAGTGGCAGAACAGGGATTTCATTTGTCATAGATCTAGAGATAGGAGGGGTTTCAAAGGCCAACCTCCTCGTTTTACAGAAGAAGAAACTGAGGTTTAAGGAAGACTTGCCTAAACAAATACATGCGGTAAGTAGCTGATATGAAGTTTGAGTTCCTGAACAAGATACTCTATTTCCTTACTTGGGGCATTTTTATTTGCTGTCCCCTTTACTAATTTCTACTTCATGGATTCTGTTTTCCTTCAAGGCCCAGCTAAAACCCACCTTCTGTAGGTAAGTATTCTCCTTTCCCCTTAATTCTAGTGCCTTCCCTCTATGCATTACTTCCCATTTATCCTCTGCAGCTAGGAGGCACAGGGTATAGATTATGAACCCTGAAATCAGGAAGACATCTTTCTGAGTTCAAATTTGTCTTTAGATGCTTCCTAGCTGCATGACCCTGGACAAGTCACTTAATCCTGTTTTCCTCAGTTCCTCATCTGTAAAATGAGCTTGAGCAGGAAATGGCAGAGCACTCCAGTATCTTTGCCAAGAAGACCACAGAAAAATCATTGGGTTTGGAGTCAGGAGGCCTGAGTTCAAATCTGGAGTCAACCATTTATTAATTGTGTGACTGGGCAAGGCCCTTAACCTCTCTTTGGCTTAATACACTGGAGAATGAAAAGGCAGGCTACCTATATCTTTGCCGAGAAAACCCCATAGACAGTCAGGTACACGGGGTCACAAAGAGTAGGACTTGACTCAAGGACAGAGACTGTCTTTTTACCTTTCTTTGTATTCCCAGTGCTAGCTCAGTCCGGCATACAGTAGGCATTTACTAAATGCTTGTTGACTAACTATTGACCTCAGGTCCTCTGACTCTAAGTTCAGTACCCTTTTCATTGCACAGCACTGCCTCTCAAATATTTGGTACTTCAGTCAAATTGACCGCTTTGAGTCTCTACTGACAGGATTAATTTTCTGAAAGATAAAGTGTCCTTTTTCCAACCACAAAAAAAGAAAAAGAAAGAAATGGAGTGTGATTTCTTCTCTGTGGAAGCAGCACAATTTCACAAGTGAGCCAAACCATCTACACTAATTAAGCTTCACTTAGTATTAATCTTCTGACTCTGAACATGCCAATGGCCACTCCAATCCCATGGAATATATTACCCAGCAGAATATTTCTTCATGACTTTCTCCAGGCACTTTCCTTTAAAATAAATTTATCACAGTCATCTATCTCTACTTTTCTACATCATAACTGTGTTTCACTCTATCAAATCATTTTTTAACCAGAAATAACATTAGTTCAAGTTCAGAAGTATGCTGAGCAATTTGATGCAAGGCCAAACATTAGAAATAAGTTTTAAAAAATAGTAAAAGACAGATTTGTCCAGAGTCCCATTTTTTTAAAGAACAAAGCCTTGACTGTCCAATTTTACAGGTAAAATCTGACCAGCTCCCTGGATAATTATACCCACAACTCTGTACCAGGTCTTCTTACTTTCATTCTCTCTCTTCTCCTTTCTATCTTCCATCATGCTACAAGACTCATTTTCTTAGTCCAGACCTGTTCTTGTTCTTCCTTCTGGTCCTTGTCTTTCCTCCTGATACTTGTCCTGGTCTTGCCCAACTTAAAATCATTCATTGGCTGCCTACTGCCTACTAAGCAAGTTCAAACTTGTTTACTGTCATTCAGGGCACTTTACCATGGGTAACGATCCTATGGTTCTGTCCTTATCTCCATTATAGATTATACTCCATCATGTACTCCCTACTCCCCCAACAAACCCTGTGATTTCCTATCTCCCTGACTTTATTATTGCTGTTCCCTATTCCTGTAATGCTCTCCCTCCTTTCCTCATCTTTTCTGTTGAATTCTTACCCACTGTTAAAAGTCAACTCAAGTGCCACTTCTTCTAGGAAGCTTCCCCTGATCTCCCTGTCAGTAATGAGAGGAGATGAAATGTGCTTAGTGTGTCAAGCTTTGAAGAACACTTCACATTTATTATCTTATAAGATCCTCACAATAACCCCAAGTGATTAGGAACTATTAAAAATGAACCTCAAAGTAGTTAAGTGACTTTTTCTGAATTAGGCAACTAGAAAGTGACTGAGTTAGTATCCTATCAAGTCTTCCTGGCTTGAAGACCAGTCCAACACTGTATCTGCTATACCATATATCCTCAGTAGTAACCAGCAGACTATCCTTCCACATATGCATGCACTTGAAAGTAAATAGTGTGGTATTTTTAGCACTTCTTTCATGGATTAATTAATAAAGATCTTATTTTGACTGCTATTTTATGATAAATGTCATATGCTCCTTATGAGAATAATATTCTTACATGCATAAAAATACATTGGAATACAAAGGAAGTCAAAAGTTAGAGAAAATAAAGGTGTATTATTTTCCCATTCATATAACCCATCCTTGAACTCCTTGGTGTCCATGGACTCTACATTAAGAATCCTTCTTCTGGGGGTGGCTAGGTGGTGTAGTCACAACGGCCCTGGAGTCAGGAGGACCTGAGATCAAATCTGACCTCAGACACATAGCACTTACAAGTCGTGTGACCTCTAGCAAGTAACAAAACCCTAATTGCCCTACCCTCTCCCCTCCGAAAAGAAAAAAAAAAGAATCCTTCTTCTGGAAGGGAGGTATAGTTATCAATTGTTAACAATGCAGAGGTGAAGAAGTTTGAAAACTGAGAAAAGACCAGTGGATTTGACAATCAAGCGATCATGGATGACCTTGGAGAGATGCCAAATTATAAGGGGTCAAAAAATGAGAAAATAGAAGTAATTAGTTTAGGTAGCTTTTCTTTCTAGGCATTTGACTTTGAAAGGAAAGAGATAAATATAATCAAAAGTTTGATGGAATGGTAAAGGCAAATTAAGTTGGGGGGAATGTTTGTTTTTTGGAGGGGTGAGTCTATAGTATTAAGAATGATTATCTGATTCTACCTGAAGGTAGCAGAGAAGGAAAGTGGATAAGAAAAAATTGAGAATTAGGAAGGGGGAGAGATCAAAAGAACAAGTTCCTAGTGTAGAAAAGTAGCTTATCCCTGGCAAGGAAAAATACCTGGAGAAAAACAGCAGAAGTTGGAGGATATTGTTGAAGTGATTTGTAACATGGAATTAGGGTGGATATGTTGTTCACAAATCGTTTCAATTTTTAAAAATGAATTCTGAGAGAAAGTACTCTACTAAGAGGAAGCAGGTAGTGACAGTAAAGGTGAGAAGAGGAAAGGAGAATAGGGGAGAGAAGAACAGGGAAGAATAGGGGAAGGAAGGGGAGGGAAGGGGAATGGAGGAAATGGAAGGGGAGGAGAGAAGAGGGCAGGAGAGGAAAGGGAGAAGGAGAGGAGGGGAGGGAAGGGGAAAAGAAGATAAGTGTAAAATTGAAAGGGAAAAGAAGAGGGGGAGCAGTGTAGATATGATCAGGGAAGAGTAGAAGAATTTGCATGAAGCAGTGAGGGCCCACTTGAAACTGGATTAAAAAAATTGCTATTGGATCCAATCAGTATAGTCACTTGACATCCTTCAGTGGAGTTAAGGAGCACATTGAGCAGAGTAAAGGAGACAAATTGTGGAAGTAATACAGACTTGGGTTTTAGAAAAGAATGAGCATTGAAAATCAGGGAGAGGAGCAACTGACAGGTGAAGTCAGGATGGAAAATAGATTTCAGTGGGGTACCACACAAGGAAAGAGCTATGAGTACAGGAAGTTATAATCAAATGGGAAAATGTCAGAGATATAATTTAGGGAAGTAGAACACTAGTAAATAATGATGAAATTAAAGGTATGACCATCCCTGTGTATGTCTAAGGAGCAGATGATATTTGAATAGCCAGGGTATTTGAGGGAAAATCCACAGGTAAGTTATAAGTCTTCAAGTACAAGGACAGTGTTTGGAATGGCTAGAAAGACTATAACAAAGGTATTGAAATTGAGAAGGAAGAAAAATAACCTGGGGACTAGAAACCACCAGGATCTGCTTAGGATAATATATAAGAGTGAACCTCAAAGATGGATGTCACTAAATGAGGACAGAAGTAAGAGAGGAGGAAAGTAACAGTGAGGACCAAGAAGCATAACTACTTCATCACCAGTCCCTGACAGAAGGAATATCTAGAACTGAAAAAAGTGGCCAGAGATACAGTCTTCAGGGGCTAAACAGATGTCTGTGATTGCAATGAAATGGAAGAACTGCGAAAGAAAATGGTTTACTTAAAACAGAACAAGTTTTACAGGGCATAACGGAATAGAAGATTCGGATAGGAGCTTACAAGGGCTGACATGGATAGGGGTCAGAGATGACCGCTTCTTGCCACTCAGTTGACCTGGCTGCAGTAAGTGTTCCTGAAAGTGGAAGCTCAGCATGTAGGGGCAATGGCTAGTGACTAAGAGCCTTGCCCTATTCTTTTTGGGTGAAACAGCTTTAGTCATACAGGATGATCAATTGTGTTGTATTGTGATCTGTATCAAAACTGTCATTCCCTTATCTTTTCCCCAAAACCTATCCTTCTTCCAAATTTCTCTTTTACTGTGAAGGGCATTTCTATTCCTCAAGATCACTTTTACCCAAATAGGATCATTTTAGTCACATCTTTATCTTCTCACTCTATATCCACTTATCCAATCATGTAGCAAATCCTGCCATATCTACATCCACTTTTCTCAAATCTGTTCCTTTCTTTCTACTTACATAATTACTTGTCAACATATTTCAGTAGCTTCCTTATTGGTCTTCCTGCCTCAAATCTTTTCCCACTTGAATGTATTCTCCATATAGTTTCCAATGAGATCTTCCTATCATGTCAATCGCCTACACTATAAATTTCAATAGCTCTCTTGGTTTCAAAATAAAATATCATTTCATCTTTCATTCAAGCTTTTAAAATTTCTATTATGTGTAAGTTTTATGATGTATGTAATTATTAGTATAATTTTGTATGTACTATTTTATCACATATATTTTATTTACTGTTTTATGATGTGTGTAATTATTAGTGTAATGGTACATAATTTATAAATAATTGATGATGATGATGTTCAGTTGTTTCAGTCAAATTGGAGAGGGGTTTAATAATGTTTTCAACAAAAGGCAAAATAAATGGAATAAGTGTGTAGCCTCCTAAATATTTTACTTGGGTAACATGAGTTATATAGAACATATACAGAGATTCTCCACCTACTGGTTGACCATGTGGGAGATTGAGGGCTGCCCTGGCCACGTGATGACCCAGTGCTAAAAGGATTTGTCATTTTAGTATGTTATGGCAAACCTTTTATCATCCCAGTGTCATACCGTGCTGATATTTGATAGATACAATGGAGTGGCATGTCATGTCTGCTAAAACAACAATAACAACAACAAAAAAAAGAAATAGCTCCTAGCTTAGGTCTCTTTACTACTCTGTAATTGACAACATTTCAGTCAAGGGTGGAGAAAGATAATGCATAATGGTAATTCCATCCATGTGGTAGCTTGTGCTGAGAGTTGACACTGGGTGACCCATTTGCCTAGGTTCCTGGCAGCTGCTGCCCCTCTTGTGTTTTCTTTCATAAGTAGCTGAGCTTGTAAAATCAGAAGATTAAAAAAAATCTGTGAGAACAGTGGAAGAGACATAGTCCACTGAAAGGACTGGTTGTGCCACTGGCAATAGTTGAACTATTCTGGTGGGAAAGGAAGCTTCTTCATCAGTCAGAGTAGCCACAGGAAGACAGATTGACCTTGAACAGTGTCAATTCAGGGTCAAATGCAGAATGGTTAATGTAAACTGTATTATGTCCTACCAAAACAAAAATTAGGGACCAAAAAAAATTATATTCCTTCTAAAGTTGATTAGGTCTATTCTAATTGTTCTGTAAATACACATGTATCCCTTTTTGCTAATACACATGTATCAGCATTTTTTGTGAATATAAGAATAAATTGTCCCATACCAATTCATTGAACACTTTCGTCATCCTCCACCCCCCTTTTTGGAAAACCCTAGACTTGTGAGTCATAGCATCTATCTTAATTATCATCATTTCTGGGGAATAGGTTGGGAGTTGTTAATAAGTCAGTAAATACAAGAACAAGAAGATCTTCCTCTTACCAGTTATGCTCCAGAACTGAACTCATGACAGAGCAAAAAGCAGAAGACATCATATTTTTGTCACTGTTGGCTTAGCCCAGTTGTCACTCCATGTAGCATTTTGAAAGACAGCACTTAGAATTAATTTAATTGTGGCAAGATTTGATTATCAATAAAATTATATTTTAAAAATCAAAAATATCTATTGGATATATTGTACAGAGGCATCTGGCAGGAGTTTGGACCACTTGCTCACTTAACTCTCATTCAACACTTAGAATCTATGATCCCCAAAATTTCTATACAGTAGAGTTTTATCCTTGCAGAGCTTGAAGTATGGACTAGATTATCTCTGAGGTTACCTCAAACCAAGATTCTATAATCTTAAATATTCTATGATTCTTAGACTTTATATTATAGAGGCAATTTTTGCACAGAGAGGGAGATTGGACTAGGTTACCTCTAAGGAATACGAGTGCATCATTTTCATTTAAGTTCTTTTGCTTTTGACTCAAGGAACAGAGGGCTGATATTTTATATCTTAGAATGTGTCCTGGAAGAAGATTCTTTCGACTTTTACAGTTGCTCTCACCTTTTATATCGGGTTTACTGCCCAGAAAATGCCACTTTACCAATCTGCTTCACTTTCATCTTGATCAGAAAGAATTTTCCCTGGACTCTTTATTGAATCCTGATGTTTCTATCTTCTTGATTTCCCTCATTTCCCTGGGGAATCACCCTTCAACCTTCTTAAAAATAAAGCTTTACAAGGTAAGTTTTATCTTCAGCACTTTTCTTAATGATTCTCTAAGACCTCTCTCTAAACTGTACTAGAGTTTGGCATGGCCTGCATTTCCTCAGTAAATTTATTTAGCACTTACTGTGCGCCTTTCTCTATACTAGGCACTTCTACCAAATCAGTGAAAGAAGTAATAAGGAGGTAGTATGTTGTAGTGGTGAGTTCATTTGACATGAAGTCAAAGGGTAAGGAACAAATCTGTGTGACTGAAAGGAAGGCAGAATGCTTCATAGAAATAAGGATTTTTGAGGAGGGTTGTTCTAATAGATGACTCCCTTTCTGGATACACTGAGTTTGAGATGCTAAAAGCATACCCCACTGGAAATGTTCAACAAGCCGTTAGTATAGTGTAAAGAGTTTGGGGCTGCTTATATCAATTTGTGAGTCAGTTGCATAAAAATGAGTATTGAATCATTATATTGTAATGAGATCACTAAAAGAAATAGTATAAGAGGAAAAAAAAAAGAAAACACAAGATGGAGCTTGGTGGATGTCCATGCTTAATGAAAGGGTGAATCATGATGACTTGGAGTAGGAGATAAGGTAGTTATAGCCAGATGGTTGGGAGCAGAACTAAGAGAGGATCATATAAACTAAGGGAGGAAAAAGTATATGGGAGGGTGATGTGTGTACATTATTAAAAATTCTAGAGAGATTAAGAAGAATGCATGATATGGAAAAGGCCTGACTTTAGAAATTGAGATCACTATTAACATTAGAAAGAACAGTTTCAGTAGAGTAGTAGAGTTTGAAGTTCAATTGTAAGACATTGAGAAGTTAGTGGAAAAGGGTGGAGCCAAGATGGCAGTGTAGAAGCATGACTCCCGCTTCCACCTTCCCCAACCCAAGTAAAAAGGGGACTCTAAACAAACTTTGGAGCTGCACAACCCACAAAATGACACAAAGAAGCTAACCTCCCGCTGAGGACAGCCTGGCAGATTGGCAAGAATCGGCCAGCACAGCTCTCTGGGAGCTGAGCCCAGCCCCACGACAAGGCTTTAGACCCAGGGCGGGCCTGACCAGCCGCCAGCCTAAGGGACTCCAGAACAGCAGTAGCTGTGGCCATTTCCAGATTTATCAACACACAGATGCAAAGGACAAAGTGAGAAGTCAGTGCAGTCTGGACTTTGGGACCAGTAAGTGCGTGGCTTTAACCCCGGGGTGAGAAGCCCCAGAGACTCTGGCACAGCCAGCCAACACCACGTGGTGGCTTCAGCTCCTGGCCTGCAGAGTGTAGGGGGAACAAGCACCAGTCTAAGGGGTAACGCTCTTGCTTTAACCTGCTTGGATCTGGATTGCAGTCTAGGGTGGAGGTCCTGGGGTGTGTGTCCAGCTTGCCAGAGTGTGTGGAGACCTCAGAGAGGTCACCCATCCAATACCTCTGGCAGCTGAGAAAACCGCAGCGTTTGGGATGAAAGATCCCCTGTTTGTGGCAGAGTCCTACTGTGGCAAAAAGCCCAGGGGTCAAGTGACTGAGAGCCGACATGACCAGGCAAAGGAAACAAAGCAGACAGAAGATTCCAAAGTTAGACTCCTATTTTGGGGACAAAAAGGAGCAAAGCATGGAACATGAGGAAGACAGTGAAGTCAGAACTCCTGCACCAAAAGCTTCAAAGGAAAATACAAGCTGGTTACAGGCCATAGAGGACCTTAAGAGGCAGATAAGAGAAGTGGAGGAAAAATTGGGAAGAGAAATGAGAACAATGCAAGAAAATTATGAAATGAGAGTCAACAGCCTGACTGAGGAAAATAATACCTTAAAAAACAGACTGACTCAAATGGCAAAGGAGGCTCAAAAAGGCAATGAGGAGAAGAATGCCTTAAAAAGCCGAATTTGCCAGATGGAAAAAGAATCTCAAAAGCTCAATGAGGAGAATCATTGCTTCAGAATTACATTGGAGCAAATGGAAGCTAATGACTTTATGAGAAATCAAGATGCTGTTGAACAGATCCAAACAAATGAAAGCATACAAGGCAATGTGAAATATCTCATGGGAAAAACCACTGACCTGGAAAATAGATCCAGGAGAGATAATTTAAAAATTATTGGACTACCTGAAAGCCGTGATCAAAGTAATAAGCTAGAAATCATCCTTCAGGAAGTTCTCAAAGAAAACTGCCCTGATGTTTTAGTACCAGAGGGAAAAATAGAGTTTGAAAGAGAAGTGAGTGGGAAGTGAGAAAATGGAATCAACAAGTATAGTTAGTTTTTCTAGAAAACCAACTTGGGCTAGAAAAAAGAAAAGACATATAATATGATATATTTTTCAGTAGCATTTGAGCAGAAAGGACAGATGGTAAGTGTAACCCAGGAGTTAGTAAATATACATGACTTGTCACAGGATAAGAGGTGAAAGGATTCAAGGGTAAGGTATTTTGTATAACAGTGAACAGGAGATAAATAGAGTCAAGACCATGATGAAAAGAAAGGTCAGAATAGAAGTCGTGAACTTGGAAAAAAAAGGAAACCTAGGACAAAAGTTCATGAACAGGACAAAGAATGGACTTAATAGCAATGAGGCAGGAGAGATGAAAAAGTAGGAGATTCTGGGACTTAAAAACTTAGTATTTCGATGTAATAAGAATTACAGCAGCTAACATTTATTTATATAGTATTTTAAGTTCTACCAAGCATGTTACAGATATGATTTTATTTTATCACTACAATTATCATCCCAACTTTACAGAAAAGCAAAGAGGGAGAGAGGTTAAATAACTTGTCCAGTATCACACAGCTAGTAAATGACTGAAGCAGGATTTGAACTGATATTTTCCTGATTCCAAGACCTGGTATCTGTCCACTGAGCCATGTAGCTACCTCATTGACTTAAGTGAAGTGTTTTGCTTTGGGTTTTTTTTTTTTTAGAACTAATTTTTAAAGTTCTACACTCTAAAAAATAAATGCCTAAAAAACTATTTGGTAAGAAAGAATCTATAGGGTTTTTGTTTTTGTTTCTGTTTTAGTTAGGATATACACTCTGGAATTTTCTATAACTGATTTTGATTAATGATTTTAAAATCACCCGAAGATGCTCTTTTGGTTCTGCCTATTTCACCCTGTATAATTTTATCCAAATCTTCCTATATATCTCTTAATTCTTCATATCCATGATTGCCTACTGAAAATTAATGTCTTATACTCTTGGATTTTTATAGGTATTAGGCAATTCATTGGTATCTAATTTTATTCTTTGCAATGAATATCCCTATGAATATTTGAATTTTATTTCTCTCTTTAATTTCCTTGGAGGTATATGCCAGTAATGGGATTTCTGTGTCAGTGGGTATGGACATTTTGGTTTCTTTCTTGGCATAATCCCAAATTGCTTTCTAGAACTGTTTAATGAATTTGCAGTTCAACCAAGATCATATTAGTGTGACTATCTTTCAACAGTGCTCAACCTTGTTTTTGATCATCTTTCCCAAATTTTAGGATATAGAATAGAGATTTAGAGTTGTTTTGATTTGCATTTCTTTTACAATTATTGAATTGTACCTTTTTTTCTAATAAGAATAGTTTACAATTCTTCTCTTGAAAGTTACTTTATCATATCCATTCACTTATCTATGCAGGAATGATTGTTGATGTTATATCAATTTCACATATGATGTATATTCCAATATAATATATAAAGCTTATGTATATGTATGTATAACTTTTACCAATGATATTTGATACAAATAATTTTTCTCTAGAGCTTATCTTCTTACCTATCTAAAGTACTTTTGTTATGGCAAATTTTAAAAATTTTTTTGCTGAATTTTTCCTATATAATTTTTTTTCTGTCCCTTGTTGGTTGAAAAATTTCCTCCTAGTGGGAATACCACTCCATACTGCTAATCAAACCATAAACAATAATCACCTAAGTATTCAAAACTAGATAAAAACATAAAAAGTAGATCAGTAGAGCAGATTAGGAAAGGAAACATCAAAAGCAATCCAACTCAATAACACAACTGTCTATAAATTCAAGTACATAAGTTACATAGGAAAGAACTTTTTATCTAAAGAATTCTGTGGAAGAAACTGTAAAATGATTTGGCAGAAATTAGACTTAGGCCAACATATTAACAAGAAAAAGTTCAAAATGAATACAGGAGATGAATATTAAAGTTCATACCATTTTTTAAAAAAGAGAAGAAAAGCCATATTGAATATGTTTTACAGCTATACCTAGGAGAATTCTTATGCAAATAAGAAATAGTGGAGGTTATATGAAGAAAAATAAGAAAATTCAGTTATATATGATAAAATATAAAAGCCTCTGCAAAGATAAAATTATGAAATAGGATGAGAAGAGAAACTATAGAGCAAGGAAAAAACATATTTATACCAAATATTATCCAAAATATACAGAAAATTGTTCCCAGCATAGCACCACAAAAGCTAAAAATATTTCATTCTGATTATCTGGAATTGAACAATGATATCATAAACAAAATTGCCATAACTAGGCTAGAAAGGGGAACTGTCAACTGAGTGGGGAATATTGCAACAAATATCTTTGAAAAGGGGCAGATATCTAATATATAGGAAAATAAAATAAATATATGGTTAAAAATCCAATCCCCAATAGATAAGTAGTTTAAAAAGCTGAATAAACACTTCTCCAGTTTAATTTTTTTTTAACATAAAGGGGCTTAAAACTGCTAATAACCATCTGAAATATTGATTCAAATATCTAATAACAGGAGAAATTAAAATTAAAATAACTGTGAAGTTTCACCTCACACCCAGAAAATTGGCAAAGACAGCAAAATATCAGAATAGTCTTTGTAGAAAGAGTTGTGGAAAGGCAGGCATAGTTTTGGTAGAATTATGAATTGTTCCAATCCCTCTGGAAAGCAATTTGGAACTGTGCTAAGAAAGTGGCTAACATGGACAAATTCTATGACACTAAGGTCATAAAATTAAATACATAATATATTCCCCAAAAATTAAATATTAAAAACAAAGTTCTCATAAATAGGAGGATATGTGCAGCAGCAGTGCTTGCAATGGAAATAAAGAAATGTCCATTGATTGGGGACCAGAAAACCAAAATATGGCACATGAATGTAATGAAAATTACCATATGTAAGAAATGAAATATGTGATGAATACAGAAACATTATATAGAATGACTTCAATGATATGAATGCAAACCAAAACAACAAAATAATTAAAGCCCAAAATTTTGAAGTCATATTGACTATGCTTTGCCCCAAACAATAAATTTAAGAATGGATTTCCCTCCATTCTTTAGAAAGGTGGAAAACTATGGGTATGAAAATCTTTATATAGAATGTCAGATTTAGTTGATTATTTTTGCTGAACTGTTGTTTCTTTGTTTATAAGAGATTATTCTCTGGGAGGAAAAAGGGAAAGAAATAGGTAAATTGCATGTGATGTATGTATGTGTATATGTATACATACATATATATACACATGCATGTTACACACACACATTACACATACACATATATTCCCTGGTCATATGATGAATCAAAAGGCAATCAAGGATATTTTAATTGACAAATCTAAATCTAATCTTAATTCTCATCCTTTATCTATCTGCATCCTATAACAATGTCAATCACCTTTTTCTTAAGTTTTGTCACAGCTCTTTTCTGCTTTTTCTCTTATCTTTCTAATTACCCCTTTTCTGTCTCCTTTGCTGTATCTTCATCCACATCACACCCCTTGGGAGTCCCTTGAGGCTCTGTGGTAGGTCCTCTTTTCTTTTCCCTCTACACTATTTTACTTGGTGAATTCATCAGCTCCAATGGTTTCAATTATCATCTATATGCAGATGACTCTCAAATCTCTTTATCCAGCCCCAGCCTCTCTGCTGATTTCCAGTCTCACATCTCCAACAGCCTTTTAGAGATCTTCAACTGGATATCCCATAGACATCTTAAACTCAATAACTCCCCCCACAAACTCTCCCCTATTAACTCCTTATTATCAAAAGGACCACCATCCTCCCAGTAACTAAGACTCACAATTTAGATATCATTCTCAACTCCTCAATCTGTTTCATGCCCTATATCCAAGGTCAGCAAGAATTGTTATTTATATTTCAAATATTTGT
This sequence comes from Petaurus breviceps papuanus, assembly GCF_028583685.1. NCBI lineage: Eukaryota > Metazoa > Chordata > Mammalia > Diprotodontia > Petauridae > Petaurus > Petaurus breviceps. The sequence goes on along the minus strand of NW_027186446.1, from coordinate 1,704,607 downwards.
GTGTATGTATGTGTATGTTTGTGTGTATATGTATATGTGTGTATAAAGAGAGAGAGTTCATTTTTAGTTTTCAACATTCACTTCCATAGGCTTTTGAGTTTAAAATTTTCTCCTCCTCCCTCCCCTCCCCCTTCCATAAGAGGATGTGTAATCTGATATAGGCTCTAATTATACATTCATATTAAACATATTTTCATAATAGTCATGATGTAAAGGAAAAATAAAACTAATAGGAGGAGCCATGAGAAAGAAGAAACACAACAAAGCAATAATAACAACAGCAACAACAAAAAGGAAACAAATAGTATGCTTCCATCTGCATTCAGACTCCAAAGTTCTTTCTCTGTATGTGGATAGCTTCTTCCATCTTGAGTCTCTTGGAGTTGTCTTAGATCCTTGAATTGCTGAGAAGAGCTAAATCTATCAGTTTGTTATTGCACAATGTTGCTGTTACTGTGTACAATGTTCTCCTGGTTCTGGTCTTTTCACTCAACATCAGTTCACATAAGTCTTTCCAGGTTTTATACCTTATCATATCTGGTATACTCCTCTGCCCTGACTGTAAAAATACCCTTTAGTGGATACCCCCATCACATCATACCAATACTATTGAAGTAGCCTTTTGGTGGTCTTCCTGCCAAAAGTTTCCACCCACTCCAATCCATCATCCACTAGGCTTTCAGATTGATCTTCTTAAAATACAACTCTAACCATAACACTTCAATATGCAATAAAATCCAGTGGATCCCTATTATCTCCAAGAGAAAATATAAACTTTTCTACTTGGTTTTAAAGCCTTTCATAACTTGTTCTCTTTCTACTTTTCCTTACTTCTTTCATTTTACTTACCCCCACATAGTTTACATTCCCATGACTCTGACCCCCTTGCAATTAGTTGAAGGAGACACTCCATCTACCTACTCAATGTATTTTCTACAGGTTCCCATGCTCAGAACACTCCATCTTCATTTCTACTTCCTGGCTTCCCTCAAGTCTCAGGTAATGTCTCACTTTCTGTAAGAAGCCTTTTCCCAGACCTCTTTAATTATATGTCCTACCTTCTTCAGATATTACCTTGTAATGGCAAGCAAAGAAGTAGTTAACACCTTGTTTGAGCTATGTAATTAACACAGAAGTAGTTAACACCCTGTTTCAGTTCATGATTGTATCAACTATTAAGATACAGAACTTGTGAATCCCACAACTTTCGAATCTTAAAACTTTTGAACTCCTGTTCCTGATGCAACAGGAAAGGGAGGAGCTAATGATCATATATAAGGAGAGGCCCAGGCCGGAGAGAGAAGAATTGAGAACACAGCTTTTGGTGGCAGAATGGAGAAGAGAGAAGAACTGAGAACTGAGCAGAACTGAAAAGAGAGAATAACTGAGAAGAGAGCAGAATTCTTATGGTGGCAGAGTTAAGAAGGAGAAAACTGGTAGTATCCTGGCACTCTATGTTTGCCTGTTCTGTCTGTGTTGATGTTTGTTTGTGATACTTTGTACAGAAGCCCTGGGACCTTACTTGAATCCTGGAAAGAGGATTTTCTGGTTGTCTCTTTACAGAAGTCCTGGAGGAGGGATTTGGAGGTGCTGGGACTGTACTGATGATTTGTGTTGAGTTCTCAGGCCTTGTTTGTAGGTCTATGTTGATTTCTATGTTGATGATTTGTGTTGAACTCTTGGACCTTGTTTGTGGGTCCCTGTTGATTTCAAAGGCAGACAGTGAATTGATGATGGTTCTGGAAATGTTTGTGAATGTTCTCTTGGCTCTGTTAAGCTTTGTCTTCCCAGAACAGAAAGTATGAAGGATCTGAGGTGGGCTGGATAATGTGAGCTTCAATATGGAAAAGGAACTGGACAAGAAACTGTATGAAGAACTGGACAAAGAGCTGGACAAGGAAATGGGAGCTGCCTGCCTTTGAACCCAGGTGACAGTTGTGTAGATTTGGGCAGGAGCTGGGACAATGGAAGAGGAACCATGGAAGCTGAGAACCAGTCTTGAGTCAAGATGAAAAGATGTCTTCTTTACTACCTGATACTGACCGAGAAGATTATGATTTACTGTGACCTAGGGGTAGAGAACTTTGATCTTTGTACTTTGTGTCCATTAAGGAGACAAATCTCCTTAAGGATGATTGAATTAAGGACTTACTAAATGATTGTATCTTTTGCTTAAAACTATGTGACCACATTGGTGAAAACTATGTGGCCATTTTAGTGACAAGTTGTTATGTCATAACATTGTGAACGCTGTACTTTGATTTCTGCAAATGTTTTGCCTTAATTTACTGCTGAATAAATAGAGATTTCACTATACTATGTAATCAGAATCTTGAAGCTGTTCACAGCAGCAGTCCTCTGGAGAGCTGCTCGTGTTTGGCTTTACATACCTCCAATTTTTCTTGTCTATGTCTTGTCTATGCAGTTATTTAATTTTTTTTCCTTCATGAGACTATGAACTCCTTGAGAATAGGGACTGTTTTTGTCTTTTTTTTAAATATCCCCATTGATTAGTAACATGATTTCCACATAGTAGGCACTTAGTAAATGTTTGTTGACTGATCCACTGAATTCTCAATGTTATATATTCTTATTCCTTTAGCTAACTTTGAATAAGGATTTACTCTTAAGGGAATCTCAGAAAAATAATTAGATTCTGTTATTTGTTCTTTGTTGAAGTTATCAAAAGCAGATGTCATGTTCCTTGGTTCCAATGATCCTATGATTAGCAACTGATTTCAGATCGATCAGGAATTCATATTTCCATAGGTTGTGTACATTCTTCACAGCATCCCTGTGAGGCAGGTAATACAGGTATTTATTAGCCCCATTCACACGAAAGAAAATTGAACTTGAGAGGTTGAAGATTGCATTTAATCACACAAGTGTCAGAGCTGAAATTTGACACACCCTTCCTGACTTCCAATCCAAGTGACTCTCAACAGGGATTATAGAAGTTATAAAATGGCACATGTTTCACCAAAAACTATTGTGTCACCTGGAAAAGAGAGAGAGATGGACAGTTAGTTGGATGTAGACATAGTTAAATGAGCATTCTCAAAGAGGCATCATGAATGATTTAATATTATTGTGGCAAGAGGTCTAAAGTGAAGTGTTGAAAGGATCTGTGCTTGTCCCTGTTCTACTTAATACTTTTTTTCAGACACTAATACCATTCACTTAGATGATGATGTAGTTGGCATGGTAATCAAATTTAGATAATAGAAAACATGAAAAGACAACGAAAAATAGTGTACAATAGAAACAGATTCCAAGTAGGGTAGAGCATTGTGCTGAACCTACTAAGATGGAATGCAATAGAGATAAATATAAAGTTTTACACTTGACTTCCAAAAATCAACTTCACAAATGAAGGATGATAGAGGTATAGTTAGATGGCAGTTTATTGGGGGAAAAATCTGGGATTTTTAGTGTACTTTGGGTTCTATTTGAGCAAGTAGCGTGATATGGCATCCAAACAAAAGCTAGTACATTTTGGGTTTTATTCAAAGAATAAGGTGAAAGTTCCTTAGACTTCTGCCATGATCAGACCACATCTATCTCATTTTATTCCATTCTGGGCCCTGCAATTTAAGAGACATATGAATAACCTAGAAAGCATCTAGGATGGGAGGACAATAAGGAAATGTTTCATCTGTTCAAACACTAGAAGAGCTTTCATATAGAAGAGTGATAAGACTTACTCTACAGGACTCCAAGGGGACAGAACCTGGAACAATCACAGATCATCTCCAAATTTGAAAATGTTCATCCTGGGATAGATATTCAGTCACCTCAGATCAAGAAAGGAAAAAAATATGGAAGCAAAAAAGGAATATATGAGGTTCAGATGCAAGCTCACCTAGGTGAGATCCCCTACTTTAGCTACCATTTGAGCAAGATCATTACGATGTTTGAGCAGAGAATAGCCCTTTCCCACCCCTTACTCAAAGTCTGAGTTAAGGATGCCAACTGGAGAGTCAAAGGAAGAGAGTCTAAGAGGGAAGCTATCTCTTCTTTTAAATGTTAAGATACTCTGTCTCCCTGCTGCAGTGACAAGTGAGAGACAAGCAAGAGGAGGGACAACTAAGGGACCATCCGGGGATTTCCATGTTATGCCAAAACACAAAGTCCTTTCAGTACTAAATAACCTCATGGCTGAAAACAGATCTCAAACTTCCAGTGTAGAGAATTGGAACCAAAAGGGCAAATTTGAACATGCTCAATGGGACGGCCTCTATGGACTACTTCGACCTCTGTCATATAAGGTCCATACATATACATACATACATACATATACATACACACATTATATACATATTATATGTGTATATATATATATATATATATATATATATATGGAGAGAGACAGAGAAAGAGAGAGAGAGAGTAGTAAAGCCTAAATGAGGATGCTGAAGTAAGTGGTGGATGTGTACATTATAGAATAAAATATCATTATTAGGTGGAATGAAATATTCAATGATGTACTTAAAATTATTCTGTTTTCATTTGTTTTTCATATATTACACACACTTCTAATTGAGAATTATGGCAAAAATTGCTTTCTTCCTTGTTCATGTCATATCAGACACTAGTCTATGTTCCTACAAATGTTCCCTATTTCTACCAGTCATCAGGAAAGAGTGTCATTCAACTTAGATTGACAAGAAACTCCATCAAATACTGCAGCACATGCGGGAGACAGTTCAGATTTTTCTTTTATATGTTATAGTTTTTTCTATGGACCCAGAGTCATAGAACTTAAAGACTTGGAAGGCATATTAGAACCACAGAAGGCAAAATCTCAGAGATGACAGAAAATTTAAAGGTCACCTAGTCCAGCCTTCCATCCTATAAAGAAATTCTTTTAATGAAAATGAATTTTTATTTAGGAATTGACAATGGGTTCAACAGAAGGCATAGAGACAAAAAGGCTCCTAATAACATTCTATGGAAGACACATTCATAGTAACAAAAACAGGTTACTTCTCCTACTAAATGTCCAGTTTATATATAAAAGTCTGTTAAATATTGGAATATTTAGTTCTAAAAATTATCACTCCTTTTTCATCCCCCCAAAATCCAAACAAACCCCCAGTTATTTCCATCCCTCTTAAAATATTCTGATGGTATCTGTAAACATTTTAAAAGAAGAAAATTAACTTATGAGTGTGGAATAAAAGAAAAATCAAAGATCCAATCTAAACCATGTATTCTCACTAAATAATGGATGTTGCAAAAATATCAGTATATTTTAAAACCTTAATAGCTTAAAAATGCATCAGAATGCATTTGTGAACATCTCATATAACCCATTTAATTAATTATATTGTTTACTGTAAGATTAGCTACTGCCAAAAGAACAGAAAACTTATTTCCTACAAAAACATCAGCAATCCTAAAACAAAAGAAAAGAGATGTAGACAAGTTTATTAAGTGTTTCTTGTCTTCATGGATGCTCATAATTCATTTGAGTATAATATAACACAATAGGTTCCACAAGTCTTTTTGGATTTGATTTTGCTTCACCTGTATTTTGCTACAAAGTGGGTAAGTTGCAGATATTAGTTTTTCTTCTCCTCAAAAAATTTTAAAATGACAAAATGAAATATGTTGTCAGAGAAATGTAATGCAAAAAAATATTGAATTAGCAATTAGAATCATAGCATCTCAGAGTCAGAAGGGGACACAGAGGTCATTTAATCTAAAACACTAATTTTTGCAGGGGAAGTAACAGAGACTCAGGAAGGGTAAATAACTTGCCTTGTGTCACATAATAAGTTAGTGAAAGAGCTGAAACTAGAAGCAAGCTTTATTATTTCTAGGTCAGTATTCTTTCCATTGAAATTATTGAAAATTCCTAATAGAATTAGGCATAATACTAGTGGTAGCGGTGGTGGTAGTGGTAGCAGTAGCAGCAGCAGCAGCAGCAATAGCTGTTGTTTTTGTAATCCAGAGGGAGAAATTAAAACACCTAGCAACAGGACAAAGTCCAGACCATACCTGTCATCCTATTTGCTACTGGAGCTGTTCCAAATGTTGCTATCAGTCTACAAAATATGAGCTTACATTCTAACATTTATTCAAATACAGAAAGTAGTCATTTTATTCACCTATAAAACAGTCTGCTGAACATTAATTATGAAAGAATAATAGCAGTATAGCAACTTGTCTTTGGATTGATGTTATCTGAAATCCATTAAAAATAAGACACAAATCAGAGGAAATGATAATAATAACTATAGCAATATGATAATAATAATTGCCTTAATGCCTAAACCATCATGGAATTTAGAGGGAATGAAAAAATAACATACAGTAATGCTAGTGTCAGATAATGTGATGTGCAATGGGAACTCTACATGCCAATACAGTAGCTGTGAAGGCACTCTGGCAATATCAGTGACTGGGTTAGCACTTATGCCAGTGGGATGATATTGGTACTATAAATATTAGAAAGATATGGGGACACAGAGGGATACAGATTGTCCCTACTCAAAATCATTGTGACAATCAGCTTGACATGGAATCAGAAGAATCATTCTCATGCTCATTCATGTTCTGATGACATAAAAAATCAAGATAAACTAAAAGAAATCAAATTAAAGGGAACCTGAGAGTCATAATTAGACTGTTTGGCCTTGTCCCTTAAATGATTTTCTACCATAAATTGAGCAAATATGTATGAAGTGCCTGCTACATATTATACACTATGCTCCACTAAGGATACAAAGATGATAAGCAACGTAGTCTTTGCTATCAAAGAACTCACATATTTGCAAATAAATACAAGTGAAAATGTCATATGGAAAAGGAAAATTCAAAGAGGAAGATATCAGGAGAGATTTTATTAAGGACACAAGGACAAGTAGTCTGGTCTTTGTTCTTAAACTCCCTTTATCTCTAAAATTAAAAAAATAAGATTTAACTTTTAAATATATCATATATTTGGTGCTTTTTTTCTTTTCAAATATATTTATGTTTCTTATGATCTTAGGCAAGTCATTCTTTCTCTAAGATTCACTTTCATACTTTATAAAATGGGGTAGTTGAATGGGGGATGCCTAAATTTCCATTTCTATCCTATGATACTATCACCTTATATAAAAGTACCTACACACTTCTTCCCAGAAAATATTCACTCACATCCAGAGAAGTAATGACAATAACAGTTTCATTTATTACTACAAATAAAGTGGTCTGTTAAGTGAAGACTTTCATTCTGTGGCCTGGCCTGGACTCACCTTACCTCTCCTCACCTCTCCTGACCTTGCCTCATTTTGCTTTTTTCTTTCTTTCCTCTCCTTTCCTTTTTTTATTTTCTTGTCTTTTTTCCCTTTTATAGGACTGGATCTCTCCATTTTGCCAGGGTGAAAGTGAAGGGACTATTCAGAGTCTAGATACAATTATTGATCAGCCCAAGAGCTTTGACTTAATCTTTTCTGAACCTGAGGCTAGTTTGCCTCTTCTTGTCTCTACTGGCTCACTATATTCATGCCAACCTGAGTGCAGTCATCTCACTGACATAACCCACTACAGCTCAGAACTCCTGAGCTCAAAAGAGCTGACAGCCTCAGCCTCCCTGATAGCTGGGATTACAGATATGTACTACATACCCAGTCTTTACTTCATGTTATGAAAAAAGCACACATCAAATAAAGTTCTTGCTGAAGAATTTGGAAAGAAAAATTGCTTTCATTTCAATTGTCCCCATACCCAGTCTCTGCCAAATGAATAGTTTTCACAATTTATAGATATTGACAATGACCATACAAAGAGTCTAATTATTTTCCATACTTGAATTATAACTTGCAAATAAACACTGTGCTACTCTAAATAAGCTGTAGTCAAATCTGATATTGTGGAGTATTCATAGTATAAAGGAAAAACACTATTACCTCCATGGAGTTCTTTGCCCATAACCTCTCCTGGAGAGTACCATCCTTTCCATTTGTAAAACTTAATGCAAAATTCCATTTTCAAAATCATTCATTTCCCTGATAATTCACAGGCCTCAACATATGTCAAGATAATGCATACATTTCCAACTGAGCAGCAGTTGGCAGCAGATAACACTTGTTCTTCTCTGACTTCCTATTGATAAACAGCAATCCTAGAGAGAAACAAAAAAGACATCTATAATATTTTAGTGAATCATTTTTTTCACCACACAATATATCCTAATATAGAACTAGACCAATGCCACTACTAGATACCAAGTTAGTAATTTTATAAATATACATTATATATTATATATAATATGTGTGTGAATCATCTCTAAATATGTGTACGTATATATATATATATATATATATGTAGTAAAATTTTATAAGCACTTCATAATTTAGAAGATGCTTTATATTCAGTATCTTATTTGAGCTTCATAGTTTTCCTTTGTGCTATGTAGTAAAGCTGTGGCACAAAGGAAATGATTCTGGTTTTGTTGCCATAGAACCTAAGTGCAAATTCTACTTTTGTCTCTTACTACCTGTGTGACTTTAGGTAAGTCACAACTTCTGGTAAGATCTCTGTTTTCTCCTTTGGGAGGAATGATATGCTAGATTTCTGAACTTCTCAAGTCCCTTCTAGACCTACATCTATCATCCCTATTCTGCAGCTATGGAAACAGTCTTAGAGAGAGAAAGTGACTTAAACCCTTATACTATTAGTATGTAGCAGAACCAAAAATGTAAGTCAGAACTCCTGCCTCCAAAACTCTGTGTGTCTCCTCTAAAGAAGTGTGAAGAGTACCTGAATTTTATGGCACTTTAAGGCAGTGCGACATTATGGAAAAAACATTGCATTGTAATTAAGGAAGCCATAGGTTTTGATATTGGTCCTATACCAAAATTGTTGTATGTGACCCTTGGAAAAATCACTTTTCCTTCTCTGGACTCAGTTTCCTCATTTGTGCAATCAGGAATTTGGATTTAATAACACTTAAGTTGCCACCTGTCTCAAAAGTTCATTTGTGCCTATCATTATCTATACCTGTTAGAATCATGCTGAGTCCAATCTTTATTAAAAATTTTATACTCTTTGGCATAGTTGAGTGGATAGAGAGGTCATCATAAAGGAAAGACATATATTCAAGTACTACCTCTGACACATGCTGACTATGTGAACCTGAGGAAGTCTCCATACCTCTCTGTGCTCTTGGTATCTATCTCTCTTAAACTGAATTGCAGAGAAGGTGCCAATGAGCATTGATAGTAACTATCTTCTCTTCTGGATTCCTGCGTTCCTGTGAGATCATAGATACAGTCCATCCCCTCAGCAACAATATGCTAGACTACGGTTTCACATGTAATTCATTTTACATACTTCATTATGGTCATTTCATAATGGGAATGTATTTTTTGCTTCTCCATCTCTTCTTTCTATTTGGAAATTATCCCCTTCAAAAAGCTACCATTTTCTCACAAAGCCCTTGTAGCCAAGATGCTAACAGCATCACATAATTAAATGTGGATCAACTATTCTTGAGCCCCACCTGAGAGGGATGGTACAAGAGTTATCCATCCTTCATTTTTAATGTTCAGGTATGTTATGTTAAGCTAACTTGTTCAAATAATGGATTTACTGATTAGTTCCTGTTTGGGTCTGTAATTGTTCAATGATTTCTGCAAACTTAGCTTAACTGGAAAAGGCTTATGTGTACTTCTTAGCAATCAGCTTGACAGAATAGAATGGCAGTCCCATTCTGTCCGAGAATCAGAGTTTAACTTAATCAATAATGGGCTTAGCAAAGAATTTGTATTTATAGCTAATGTAAAAGTTAAAAAAAATGTTCCAGTCACTAATTACTATCAGCTTTTTTTTTAAAAAGCACAAAGTAAGAGTTGAATAAGTGTGCTTTAAGACACTTAAGGCCCAGGCATTCTTTGTAAAATGACTAGGTAAGGAGTCCCTTGGGCTGTCTTTTAACTGCTTTTCATAGCTCTAATAGCACTTGTTCACCAAAGACACACCCCTTGAATCCTCAGAGAGATACAATAGCATAATTGTTCTTTTAGGTTTTAAGGCCTTGACATAGCTGTCAGGGGAAGAATAGTGAATAATAATACCAGAACTATTTCATGCAAATTCCACTTAGAGGTTTCAAGATTTTTGTGAGACTGATCTTGCCTCCTTGTTGACAGTTTTATTGTCACGCCAGCTTTACATAAGAAAGTGGTAAAGTTTGACTCTTTGTTAAATAATTCTCATTTTTTAAACTCTTTAGCTAAAGTTAAAAAACAAATAGAAAAACAATGAGATGGAAACATCAATTTGGAAATGTAGCAAAGGGGAAAACAGGGCTGGGTGAACAGTTTTATTCCACTGCTAATCACTGGCACAACTGAACCCTTTCCCAAATATTGTATACTCCCTTAAAATGAGTGTTTGGAAAGTAATACAATATATGAAAATGCATATGTCATTTATGTTACAGGGACATCAAAGAACTGGGTTTCTGATTTACACCTTATGATTAAAAATTGAAATGCATTTTTAATTTTCTGTTTTTAATACTCTTTAAAGCTATGTATACAGAAAGATGAAGAATAAGGGCAAAAGCTAGAAGTGGGAGTCATGACACTTGACCTTAGTCCTTACTATGTCATGATCAACTTTGTGACCTTGGGTTAAGTCACTTAAATTGTCTAAGTCTCCTGTTTGACAACCTCAGATTTTGGTCTAGGAAAGACCAACATGAGCAGGTTGTGTCCACCTACGCCTCTATTTCCCTTCAAGCCGGCCGGCATGCATGGGTGGGGGGGGGGGGAAGCTGCAATGTCAGAACTAAGCCCATTTTGGGGT
>NW_027186446.1:1682160-1693704 GCF_028583685.1 Petaurus breviceps papuanus | reverse complement strand
AAGCTGCAATGTCAGAACTAAGCCCATTTTGGGGTGCATTCATCCCTTTGCAACAGGGGCTAATATCACCCCAACATCATTTTACCTTCTGACAGAAGAAATACCTATTCTATCAGACCACCCCCCAAAAAAACATACCAGACCACTCCCAGCCTTGGGCTATCTAGACAAAAGAATCTGTCTCTTCCCAAACCTGAGCAGAAAAGAATGGAGTTCCCCCACTTGGTTAAATTATTTCAGTGCTTGGGTTGGGGTTTGAATAGAACAAGGAGACTCAATGCAATCTCATCATAGATAAAGTCCTTCTGAAAAAGAAACTGAACTCCTGAAGAAGGAGCCTGGGGGAGGCTCTGAATCTCTAAGATTATGATTACTAAGAAAAATTTTGTTTAAATGTTCCTCATCTATAAAAAGGAAAGCTATGTATGTGTGTAAGTGGAAGGGAGACTTGGGTAATAAAATACCTATCTATGTAGTGGCCATGGTACTAAACTTTGAATCAGAGATGTTGTGTTCAATTCCCAGGTCTGCTATTTACTACCTTTGTGATACTGAACAAATACATTCATGTTCTCTGGACCTAAGTTTGCTAATCAGCTGACCTCAGTTCACTGTTGGATCTGAACTGAGTAAGGATCTAAAAAGCTCTTGAAGTCTGAAATGTTGGTCCAAACTGAATAAAATTAAATTTAACAAGATTAACTTTAAAGAATGGAAATAGGTGAAATGGACAGTCAAAATGACCTACGCTCAAATGCCACTATTAATAATAAGAGAATTATTGCAAGGTATCTCCAATTTCCTACTTTCCTTGGTAATTTCTCCATATAACTGTATCCTCACTCCTCCAATTCTAATGGTAGCTAACATTTATATAACACATTAAAGTCTCCAATGCTCTTCACCAATATTACTTCATTTTGTCCTCGTCACAGCAATACTGGGATTTAGGTCCTTTGGTTATCTCAAGATTACAGATGAATAAACAGCGACACACCCCGAGGTTACATGACATGCTCAGAGTCACACAGTTGGTAAGTGTCTGAAATAAAATTTTAACTCAGATCTTCTTGATGCCAGGTCCAGCCCTCTATCTATAGTTACCTAGCTTTCTCTAAAAAGTATGGTGGGCATGATGATCTGTGTCATCATCTCAATATTAGGGGGAGTGTTATGAAGTGTCCCCAGTTCCAATGTCCCTTGCAATTTTATATAATCATTTATACCTTCTCTTCCTTTGAATGGAAGTAAGGTCAGTAGAGCATGGTCCCTCTGAGCTTAATTTCTGTGTGTGTGTGTGTGTGTGTGTGTGTGTGTGTGTGTGTGTGTGTGTAATATAGTATGTTCAGTTCTTCACCTTGAAAAACCTGCAATCCAAGACCAAAGTGGAGGGAGTGTAAGTGCATGATTTCTGTTTGCAGATGATTGTGCACTCAGGGAAGCATCTAAAGGTGGAATGCAACAAAGTATGGATCAGTTCTCTGCTGCTTGTACTAATTTTGACCAAACAATTAACCCCAAGAAAATACAAGTGCTCCATCAGCCACCACCATGCCATGCATATGTGGAACCATTGATTACAGAAAATGGAGAAGTTCTGAATGCTGTGGATCAGTTTGCTTATATTGGCAGAACTCTTTCCAGGGACGTACACATTGATAATGAGGTTGACACATGCATTGCCAGAGCTAGCTCAGTATTTGGGAGGCTCCCAAGGAAAGTATGGGATAGAAGAGGTATTAGATTATCTGCCAAATTGAAGGTCCACAGAGCCTTTGTGCTGACCTCTCTGTTGTATGCCTGTGAAACCTGGACAGTCTACCAGCACCTTGCCAGGAAATTGAATTGTTTCCATTTGAATTGTCTTAGGAAGATTCTGAAGATCACCTGACAGCATAAGGTACCAGGCACTGAGGTCCTTTCTTGAATTACACTGCCAAGCATTCAAACTCTGCTTCAGAGAGTGTAACTCTGATGGACTAGAAACATTGTTCAAATGTAAAATGTACACTTGCCAAAAAGACTATTTTATGAAGAACTCACACAGGGCAAGCATCACATATTAGTCAGAAGTAGCAATACAAGGACACTCTCAAGATCTCTCTTAAGAACTTTGCAAGTTATTGTATGACATGAGAGACAGTGGCATAGGACTGCTCAGCATGGCATGCCCACATCATAGAAGGTGGTATGCTCTATGGGCAAAGCAGAATTGAAACAGTTCAAAGGAAACACAGAATATGTAAATTTAGAGAATCAACCCTAAATGTTCACATGGGCTATTTATACCTGATCTGTGGTAGAGTATTCTGAGCCCGTATTGGTCTGATCAGCTATAGTCAGACACACTGAAAGTTGACTCTAGTATACTGATGTCATTTTGGTCCTCTATGAGAATGAGGACAGCAACCAGCATTGTGTGTATGCAAATACATGCATGTATACACATACATATGTGTTGCCATGTGTGTTGCCACATTCACATACACACATGTTTAGAGGGCCAGTTTCTGACCTGGTCCATACATGGGAAGAGTCTGGTGCAGGATTTCTCCTAAGCCAGCTCCCCGTGAAGGCTATATTATATATTAAGATTGGCTCACCATCTCTTCCTGACTTGAAGGAGTTTAGGATGTGACCCACACATAGATGCATGCAAGGGAACAAGGACATTAAACATATGGATGTACACAGGCACTGAGGTATAGAGATCCATCTTGCCTTACTGGAAAGTCAGAAGGGGGATCGGGGAAGATATAGGAAAGAGCAGATTGGGGGAGGGGGTATATAATGGGATTGCTGTTTTGGGGTGGTGGGTAGGGGAAAGATGGAGAGAAAATTTGTAACTCAAAATCTTATTGAAATAAATTATGTAAACTAAAAATAAACATAAAATTTAATTAAAAAAACAAAAAACATATGGCTATACATAAGTGAACAAGGACATTAAAACATACAGATGTACATAAATGAACAAGGATATTAAACATTCTTTCAGAGGAACCTAAGAGATAATTGCTTCACATTCATTATATAAACCCTGCTTTCTGATCAATAAATTGGAACCGCTATGATAGAACCTGCCTGGCTCGTGTCTCATCATTCCACACTCTTCGATTCATCTCATGCCCATTTTGATGCAGGCATCACACATATATTGTCTTACCCATCAGATTGTGATCACCTTGAGGGCAGTAATCCTGTTTTGCCTTTTTAAAAAATCCTAACCATAAAAGAATTGGAAATTGAGGTGATGCCCATAAATTTGGGAATGGTTAAACAAGTTGTGGTATATGAACGTAGTGGATTACCATTGTTCTATAAGAAATGAAGAGCAGGCAGATTTCACAAAACCTTGGAAAAACATATTGAACTAATGTTGAGTGAAGTGAGCAGAGTCAAGAGAACACTGTACACAGAAATAGCAACACTATAAGATGACTAACCTTGATAGACATAACTCTTCACAGCAATGCGATGATCTAAGACAATTTCAACAGAATTATGATGGAAGATGCTATTTATATCCAGAGAAAGAACTATGGAGTCTGAATGTATATTGAAGCATACTGTTTTCTTTTTTTTGTTGTTGTTAAAATTTTTTCTTGTGGTTTTTCTCTTTTGTTCTAATTCTTCTTTCATAACATGACTAATTTGGAAAAAAATATTTAATATAATGGAACATGTATAGCCTATATCAGCTTGCATGATGTCTTGGGGAGGGGGTAAAATTTAAAACTCAGAAGGTTACAAAGTTTAATGTTGAAAAATTAAAAATGAATAATTTAATTTAAATGTAATTTTAAAAAAATTCCTAAGAAGAAGGCAAGATTATCTTGATTTAATCCTGTGGACCCTGAAGATGGAGAGAGATCTCTATTTTTACTAGCAGGGGAAGGCTTCTTTTCAAAATGACTTTTGCCAATAAAACTTTTAATATGTATGGATATTTCATTAATTCCAAGTTTTTGACATGGAAGTATAGTATCACCTCTGAGGAGATGGAACTGAGTAGGGACCACATGTCTGAGCATGGTATTTGGTTGGATCCTAAGTAGAAGGCAAGGATCCAAGAGTTTGGGTTCTTGTTTGTCCCTTCTGTCACCCTCTCTTGTTTGTATACTTTAAAGAGAGCAGGAATCTGGTGTCTCTGCTCCCAATTCCTCTCTCTCCAGCTGCCACCAAGGAAGAAGTAACTTAGAAGTTTTATTCCTATTCTTCTCTCTTGCTTGGCAGCTGGTGAGGGAATGAGAGCCAAATGAATATGCTCCTACTTTTGTTCTGAGGCCTGTAAGGTTGTTGAGATAGCAAGAGCCTAGTAGCTGCTCACTTTCCCCTGCTTCACATCGTCCTTGTGATGACCCAGGAGAATTCTCATATTCTTGCCTTATCTTCTGCCATGGGTTGGTTCTGACTGCTCTGTCTCTGTCTGTCTGCCTGTCTCTATCTCTCTATCTCTCTGTCTCTCTTTTCTCTGTCTCTGTCTCTGTCTCTCTCTCTCTCTCTGTCTCTCTCTGTCTCTCTCTGTCTCTCTCTCTGTCTCTCTCTCTCTCTCTCTCTCTCTCTCTCTCTCTCTCTGTCTCTGTCTCTCTCTCTCTCTGTGTCTCTCTGTCTCTCTGTCTCTCTCTGTCTCTCTCTCTCTGTGTCTCTCTCTCTGTCTCTCTCTCTGTCTCTGTCTCTCTCTCTCTGTCTCTCTCTCTCTCTTTCTTCCCCTCACTCAAGCTGTCTTCTCTACCTCTACACTTCTTCTCCCTTTCTCCTCCCATACAGATTTAACAGAGGCTACAGAGACAATTGAAAATTAATCACTGAACAAACATATAGGTCCCGGTGTGTGCTGATAAATATCTAGTATTGGAAAATATGAGACACACTTTTAAGGAGGGAAATTAGCATTTGTATATCTCATGCTATGTTCCAGGCACTGTGCTAAGTACTTTAAAATACTATAGCATTTCACCCTCATAACAACACTATGGAACAGGTGCTATTATCATCTTCATTTTGTGACTCACCCAGGATCACACAGCTAGTAAGCATTTGAGGCCGGATTTGAACTCATTAAGATGAGTTCTGAATTCAGGCCTGGCACTCTATCCACCTTACCACTTTGCTACCCTGATTTCCATTATAGTGTTATAAATGTCTATTTGTTACACGATTACCTTGCTTCCTTTTACAAATATATTTCCTGGAAAGAATCTTTTATGAATCTCTTTTTTCAATTATTTTAAACATTTTTATTGAAAGTTTTGAGGTACAAATACTATCCCTCTCCACCACCACCCTCCTTGAGATGGTAAGTAATAAGATATAGATTACACATGTATAATTATATAAAACATTTCCATATTAGTCATTTTGTACAGTATGAATAAAAGAAAAAAATGAAAGGAAGGATGTGAAAAATGGCATACTTTAGTCTGTGTTCAATCAATATCATTTCTTTCTCTGGCAATGGATAGCATGGTTCATCATTAGTCCTTTGGAATTGTCTTGGATCATTTGCTGAGAATAGATAAACCATTCACAATTCTTCACTGAACAATATTGCTATTACTGTATACAACATTCTCCTGGTACTATTCAATTCATTATGCATCAGTTCATGTAAATCTTTCTAGATTTTTCTGAAATCATCCTGCTTGTCATTTCTTATAGAACAATAATATTCCATTGCAATCATATACCACAGCTTGTTTAGCTATTCCCCAATTTATTTATTTATTTTTTACAAATAAGTCCTTTTCCCTTTTGTGGGGATGTCTTTGGGATATAGAACTAGCAGTGGCATTGCTACATCAAAGGTTATGCAAAATTTTATAGCCCTTTGGGCAAAGTTCCAAATTGATCCCCAGAACATTTGGATCAGTTCACAACTCCATCGACACTGCATTAGTGTCCTAGTTTTCTCATATCCCCTCCAATATGTAACATTTATCTTTTTTTGTCATATTAGCCAATATGATAGGTGTGAGGTAGTGCCTCAGAACTGTTTTAATTTTCATTTCTCTGATTAATAGTGATTTAGATCATTTTTTTCATATGAAAACTGCCTGTCCATATACTTTGACCATTTATCATTTGGGGAATGACATGTATTTTTGTATATTTGACTCAGTTCTCTATATATTTGAGAAATGAGACCTTTATTAGAGATACTTGCTGCAAAATTTCCCCCCACTTTTCTGTTTTCCTTATAATTTTGGTTGCAATGGTTTTTAATTTTATATAATCAATTTTTTTAAGTTTGTATTATTAAAATGATCTATTTTACATCTCAAAATGCTCTCTATATCCTCTTTAGTCCTACATTCTTACCTTATCCATAAATCTAACAGATTAAACTATTACATGCTCTGTTAAGAGATTTGCTTATGTTATCAGCCTTTCTGTGTAAATCATGTATGCATTTTGATCTTATCTTGATATATGGTGTGAGATGTTGCTCTATACATAGTTTCTCCCACACTGGTTTCCAGCTTTCCCAACAGTTTTTCTCAAATTATGACACTCCTTGCTTTTAAGTCATCATTGATAATTTGCTCATGCAGATTAAGTTTCCCATCTTTTAATTCCCTCTTTCTCTTTTTCTTACCCACAAGCTTAATTCTTTCCATATGTTGGTCCACCAGGATTCCTAGCTGTATAGCATCAGTGGAAGACTTGTTGATTAAAAAGATGATTTTTTGTTGTGTGAGTGGTTTAGAATCTTTGAAAGTCCTTCCAATTTCTCAAATAAAATTTAGTCTACTGTCTTCTTTGTATTCAATTCCAGGCACACCTCACTAACAATTTGTAGTGTCTGTCTAAGAGAGATGAATTGATATTCTAAAGGACTAAATTAATCAACTACCCATCTAGCTATGTGTCATAGTATAGACAATAGGCATTCCTTTTAGGTTTTTTGTTGGTTTTTCCCCTGTTAATTTGATTTGTTAACTTGGTCTCTTATTGAGTGATCACAATATTTTCATTTTTTATGGAATAGTCATTTTCCATTATAGTAATATAACACAATTTTTTTGTACCATTCCCATTCAATTATGTGCATGATTTGTCTCTGGTTTTTCATTACTACAAAAAAAGTGCTGACATGAATGTTTTGGCATATATAGAGAGTCTTTCTTCTTATCACTGATCTTTGTGGGATATATATTCCATAGTAGTATTATGAGTCAATATGAATGGTTTGGTAACATGTCTTGAATTTATAATTTCAAGTTATTTTTACAGAAAGCCTGGGCCAATTCACAGTTCTATCCACAATGTATTAGTGTGACTGATATTACATACTTTCTTGCTATTCACTTATTATCTTTGCAAATTTTCTGTGTGAGATATGAAACTTCAGCTTTTAAAATTTGTATTTCTCTCATTATTAATGATTTGCAGTGTTTTCTTCTACAATTTTTCTTTGGGGGAAGAGCCAAGATAGCAGAGTAAAAGCAGGGATTTGCTTGAGCTCTCCCCCAAATCCCTCTAAATACCAGTAAAAATAACTCTAAACAAATTCTAGAACAGAAGAACCCACAAAATGACAGTGAAACAATTTTTTGACCCAAGACAACCTAGAAGGTTGATAGGAAAGTTCTGTGGCACCAGTCTGAGAGAGGAGTCCAGTCCAGAATGGACCACACAAGCACAGACCCCAGGCCATAGTAAACCTGAAGAAGGTCTCAAGGAATTGAATCTCTGGTAGCTGTGGCAGTTTCCAGACTTCTCAACCCACAAACACCAAAGTAAACATAAAGCTCAGTAGGAAAGTTCTGTTGGACCTGGGTGAGAGAGGAGTGGTATACAGACCCAGCTGCAGAGTAGGGGTGGTGACAATGGTGGCAGCGGCTGCTTCTGGAACTCTCAACCCACAAATGGTGAGGGGATCTACTCACTCCTCAGAGAGGGATTACAGGTATCTCTCTGCTGCTGCTGAGGAAGGATTCACTTGTTTTTCAGTAGATACTTCTTGATTGGCCAGAGAGTCAATAAGGTTCTTACATTCTCTGAGCCAGGAGAAGGCTATATAAACTCTGATGTGTAGCTTTGTTTTGGGGCTCACTTCGATAAGTGTTCTGTGATTTGATATGGATTCTGGGAAGCTGTTGTTGAGAGCCCCCCCCCTCAGCTTTGAAAAACCCAGATGTTGATTTGGTATGGATGTAATGTAAAGTTTGGAAATATCTACTTGATCTGTTTCCCTGTCTTGATAATTCTGTCTGTATACTCTGAAGTTCGGGGTGCTGATCTTTTTCCCCTGAACTAGGTGAATGATACATATCTGACTGATTAAAGTAAGCTTGTTAACCCATTTTGAGTTGCTTTCCTTTATCAAAGCAGATCTAAGAACCTGTGGTGGCAGCAACCCTGGGGATGCTGGGGTGCTTGCTGCTACACCAGGTCAAGGAAAAAATATTGCAAGCAGTTAGAAAAAAACAAATCAAGTATTGTGGAAGTGGAACCAGGATAAAAGAAGATTTAGCAGCTTCTATATTAAAGGATCAAAGAGCTTGGAATATGTTATTCTGGAGGTCAAAGCAGCTAGGATTAAAATAAAGAATCACCTACCCAGAAAAAACTGTATATAATCCTTTATGGGGAAAAATAGACATTCAATGAAATAGAGAACTTTCAAACATTCTTGATGAGAAGACTAGAGCTGAATACAAAATTTGACTTTCAAATAAAATGCCCAAGAGAAACATGAAAAGCTAAAGAGAAGAGAAATCATAAAGGACTTTTTAAAGTTGAACTGCTTATATTCGATATTTTTAATTCATGAGACCTTTCTCACATTAGGGTAGTTGGAGGGAATATATGTGTGTCTATAAATATATATACATGCATACACATATACACACATGTATGCATACATATATGTTCACATGTGCATATACACACATACATGTATAGGACATAAGGTAAGTTGAATATGAAGGGATGATATCTAAAAATATAATCAAAGGGTGAGAGAGGAATGTACTGGGAGAAGGAGAAAGAGAGAGGTAGAATGAGGTAAATTATCTCACCTAAAAGAGGAAAGAAAAAGCTTTTACAATGGAGTGGAGTGGGGGGGGGCAGGTTAGAGGGAATGACTGAACCTTGCTCTCATTAGATTTGGCTTAAGGAGGGAATAACATACACACTCAATTGGGTATTGAAATCTATCTTACCCTACAGGAAAGTAGGGGGGAGGGGGATAAGAGAGCGGTGGGTGATAGAATGGAGGGCAGAACGAGGGAGGGGGTAATCAGAATCAAACATTTTTAAGGAGAGACAGGGTAAAAGGAGAGAGTAGAATAAATGGGTGATAGGATAGGATGGAGGGAAATACAGTCTTTCACAACATGATTATTATGGAAGTGTTTTGCATGACTACACATGTATAACCTATATTGAATTGCTTGCCTCTCAATGAGGGTGGCAGGGAGGGAGGAAGGGAGATAATGTGGAACTCAAAATTTTCAAAACAAATATTAAAAATTGTTTTTACATACTACTGAAAAATAAGATATACAGGCAATGGGGTGCATCTTTCCCTACAGGAAAACAGAAGGGAAGGAGAAAAGATAAGGTGGGGAGGGTGTGATGATAGGTGATAGAAAGGGAGGCAGATTTGTGGAAGGATAAACAGAATGCATGATATGGTGGGGGTAAGGGAGAGATGGGGTGAAAACTTGGAACCCAATATTTTGTGGGAGTAAATGCTGAAAATTAAAATTAAATTAACAAAAGAAAAAATAAAATAATATTTTTCTACAAAATATTTATTGATATCTTATTTTTACATAACCTTCATTTCAAATATACTCTGCCCCTCCCCTAAAGAGTGGCATAATAACAAAAATTCCAAAAGGAATAAAGAAAATAATATGTAAAGCAAGCTAGAATTTATATAGCACTTTAAGTTTTTCAAAGCAGTTTAACAATATTGTAGCCATTTTACTCTCACAACATCCTTAAATAGTAAGTGCTATTATTATCAACAGTCAACTTTTATATGCAATCTCTTCAAAAGTACTTTATTTCAAGTCTTTCCTCACTGGTGTAACCTGCATTTATCTGGCATTGCAATTGAGAACCCAGTGTGACTCTCACAAATCCCCACCATGATGAAGCATCAGAACAGAACGTGTATGTGTAGGTAATATTGAGCAGTGAAAAAGGTGCTGGTCTGAAGAATCAAAGAAAAAACCCAAGGTTCTCAAATATCTATACACATATAGCAAAAAAAAATTGATTAAAAAAAAGGAACAAAAGTTGTAACACAAGGAGTCAAAGTTCACCTTATAAGTATCACTGAGACATAGTGATGAAACTCACAATTGGACTATGACTTTAGATTAGCATATTTTAGATAAAATAAATAGTAAAAATAAAATTAGGAGAACGGGCAGATATCATCATAGATTAAGAAGTTAAATGTGTGAGGAAATCCAGGAAACGGGAGAGGAGGGGAATATGACAGACAGTATTTGAGTGAAGGTTAAAGGAGGAAAAAATGGAAGAGATTTTGTATTGGAAAATGCTACCTACTACCTAGATATAAAGATTAAGTAGATGAGGAGTTTGGTAAACAACACTATGAATCAATCAATAAACATTTATTAAGCATCTACTATGTGTCCAGCACTGTGCTAAGAACTGTGGGTACAGAAAGAGAAAAAAGAGCCTCTCCCTTTAAGGAACTTACCATGAATGGTGGGGACAACATGCAAACAAATATATACAAAGCAAAGTATTTACAAAATAAATAGGAGGCAATTAGCAGAGGAGATGCCCTGCACTTAAGAGGGCTTGGGGAAGACTTCCTGGTATGTAAAGGAAGCCAGAGAGGTCAATAGAGTAGTGGAAGAAGAGAATTTCAGGCAGGGGTGACAGTCACAGAAAATGGCAGAAGCCAAGATGGAGGGTTTCATTTGTGGCACAAAGGCATGATATAGTAGTGAAACACATGTATTATTGAGTCACCTGCTGAATTTCTGTCTCTACCAAAAGCATAGAAGCAAATAACTTCTTGACTTTTCTTCATGATAACATTTTTCCTTTTAAAGGAAAGGGCATAAGGAAAAATTTTGTTCTGGACCTTATAAGGTAGAACTGCTTTCTGTGACAGAATTGTTACTGTTTGTCCTTTGTTCTTGAAGGGGACCAATGACATCTGGAGGGTGATGTCTTGACCTGCAAGTGAATTGGATTTAAGTGAGGCAGAGCTTTGCAAAGTCATCAGCTTCTGTCTCTCTGTCTCTCTCTGTCTCTGTCTCTGTCTCTGTCTCTCTCTCTGTCTCTGTCTCTTTCTCTCTGTCTCTCTCTGTCTGTCTCTCTGTCTCTCTCTCTCTGTCTCTCTCTGTCTCTGTCTCTCTCTCTGTCTCTCTGTCTCTGTCTCTGTCTCTCTCTCTGTTTCTCTCTCTGTGTCTCTCTCTCTGTCTCTCTCTCTCTCTGTCTCTCTGTCTCTCTCTGTCTCTCTCCGTCTCTGTCTCTCTCTGTCTCTGTCTCTCTGTCTCTCTGTCTCTGTCTCTCTGTCTCTGTCTCTGTCTCTGTCTCTGT
>NW_027186446.1:1681750-1682060 GCF_028583685.1 Petaurus breviceps papuanus | reverse complement strand
CTCTCTCTCTCTCTCTCTCTCTCTCTGTTTCTCTCTGTCTCTCTCTCAGTCTCTCTCTCTCTCTGTTTCTCTCTCTCTGTCTCTCTCTCTCTCTGTCTCTCTCTCTCTCTCTGTCTCTCTCTGTCTCTCTCTCTCTCTCTGTCTCTCTCTCTCTCTCTCTCTCTCTCTCTCTCTCTCTCTCTCTCTCTCTCTCTCTCTCTCTCTCTCTCTCTCTCTCTCTCTCTCTCTCTCTCTCTCTCTCTCTCTCTCTCTCTCTCTCTCTCTCTCTCTGTCTCTCTCTGTCTCTCTCTCTCTCTCTGTCTCTCTCTCT
>NW_027186446.1:1626493-1681350 GCF_028583685.1 Petaurus breviceps papuanus | reverse complement strand
TCACTCTGAGCCATCAAAATCCAAACAATGACCAAGTGAAGTTTGTGGATAGAGCACCAGACCTAGATTAAGGAAGACGTTCAAATTTGTCTTCAGATACTTACTTACTAGCTGTTTATAATCTTGGGCTTAGCCCTTACCACTTACCCCTGTTTGCTTCTGTTCCTTATCTGAAAATGATCTGGAAAAGGAAATGGAAGACCACTGTAGTATCTTTGCCAAACAAATCTCAAATAGGGTCGTGAAGAGTTAAACACAACTGAACAATGTAAACAGAGGCATAATTATAGGAAGTATGAAGAGATGAGATTTGCTACTCACTCCTAGAGTTTGTGATAAAGGAGAGGCAAACAGTCTGACACTAACTCAAGATTTTGGTAAGGCAGGTTTCAAAAGGTTCAAAACAAATATGGGTGGAAATCATGAACTAAAATATTTCAGAGGAAGTAAAATATTTCAGAGGGATGGCAAATGCTCAACAAGGGGATTATGAAGATACAAAGGAATACAATTCCAGTGAGAAGAGGGAAAATTTTGATTTTTCAACATAGATCAATGTGGAAACACTGGGAACTCAGAAAGAAATTTAGCTTTTAAAAAAGATGTGCATTGGGGTGGCTAGGTGGCTCAGTGAATACAGCACCAGTCCTGGAGTCAGGAGGACCAGAGTTCAAATGCGACATCAGACACTTAACACAAAAACCAGCCGTGTGGCCTTGGACAAGTCACTTAACCCCAATTGCCCTCCCCTCCAAGAAAAGCAAAAATATAAAAAGTAAAATAAAAAGATGTACATAGAATACAGAAACCATGCCAGGTAAAAGAGGACAAATATAAGACTGGAACATTCTTGTAAAAAATAGGGTAAAAATGCTAATGCTCAGATTGAGTTGAAGTTAGTGAGTAAAGCTAGAGACAACAAAATTCAGGATAAAATAATTATGTTGAGAGAAAAAGAAGGATAAAACCAGGGATCTATACTTGGAATGTATTCAGTTAGTCTTCATTCTAACTTCCATGTCAGTGCTTGCCTTGTGTGAGTTCTCCATAAAATATTTATTTTAGGCAAATGTATGGTTGACATTTGAGCAACATTGCTAGTCAATTAGATAACATGGATGATGCTATAACTTATAACATAGAGAATACTGCTAAATTCTTATTTTGCATCTGTTTACTTTGCCAAAGAGAATAGCCCTTATACTTAATTAAGATGAGAGAATAAAATTAATATATAAGACAATTAAAGAAATAGGAAAAAATTTAGCTGTCCTTGATGAATTCAAGTCACCTGGTCCAGATGAACTTCACCTTTGCATTCTCAAAGAACTGATAGATTTGATTACTGAGACATATTAGAAAAAAAAACTGAAAATGCGAAAAATTATAATATAGGGAAAAAACAAATATCTTCCAAGTTTTCAAAAAGGAAAGAGATCAGAATCTATAAACTACAGGTCATTGAATTTGACTTCTACTTAACATTTGTATCACTAACTTTTATCAAGCCTTAAACAATAAGCTTATCAAATCTGTAGCTGACACAAAGCTAAGAGAGATAGATAACACAGTGGATAACAGAGTCATGATCCAAAAAGGTCTTCACAGCCTACAGCACTAATTTGAATCTAATATGAAATTCAATTGCAATAAATGTAAAATATTGCAATTAGATACAAACAATCAATTTCACAAATCTATAATGGAGGAGATATGAATAGACAGCAGTTGTTTTTTAAAAGATCTGGACATTTTAGTGGACTACAAGGTCAGTATAAGTCATCAATGTGATGTAGCAGTCCAAAGTACTAATGAAAAGTTGATCTGCAGTAAAAGGGGCATAGCTGACAAGAAGAAAAATGTTATTGTTTTGCTGTATTCTGTTCATTTCAGAATTCATCTGTTCAGTTCATAGTGTCACAGTTTAAGTAGAATTTTGATTAGCAAAAAAATTTTCAGGGATTGTTTAGGGGCAGAGCCAAGATGGCAGAGTACAAGCAGGACCTCTACTGGGCTCCGGCTCCCACCTTCCCCAACCCATGTAAAAAGGGGATTCCAAACAAACTTTGGAGCTGCACAACCCACAAAATGACACAAAAAAGCTTACCTCACCCTGAAGACAGCCCAGCAGGCCAGCAGGAATCAGCCAGGACAGCGCTCTGGAAGCCGAGCCCAGCCCACGAGGCGAGTCTGACCACCCATGGCTAGAGGGACTCCAGATCAGCAGCAGCTGTGGCCCTTTCCAGATTTATCAAAACATAGATGCGAAAGACAAAGTGAGAGGTCAGTGCAGTCTGGACTTTGGGACCCAGTAAGTGGGAGTATGTAGCATTTCCCCCCAAGAGTGAGAAGATGCTGAGACACCAGCACAGCCAGCCAGCACCACGTGGCGGCTTCAGCTCCTGGCCTGCAGAGTGTAGGGGGTCCAAGCACCATTCTGAGGGCACACATCTAATACCTCCGGCAGCTGAGAAAACCCCAGCATTTGGGACGAAAGCAGCCAGGAAGAAACAATTTGAATATTGTGGAAACACAATCAGGATATCCCAGGATCTGGCATCTTCTACACTTAGGGATCAAAGGGCTTAGAATATAATATTCCAGAGGTCAAAGGAGGTAGGATTAAAACCAAGAGTCACCTAGCCCAGCAAAACTGAGTATCATGTTTCAGGGGAAAATATAGTCATTCAGTGGAATAGAGGAATTTCAAGGATTCTTGCTGAAAAAACCAGAGTTGAATAGAAAATTTGACATTCAGATACAAGAAGCAAGAAAAGCATGAGAAGGTAAACAGAGAAAAGAAATCATAAGGAATTTATCAAAGTTGAACTATTAACATTCCTACGTGGAAAAACAATAATTGTAACTGATGAAACTGTTCTCAGTAGTTGAATGGAATAGAAATATATATATATATATATATATACATATACATATATGTCTATATAGGAGGGTATATGGGCATATGAATACATATGTGAATGTGTGTATATACATATATATATGTTTACAGGTATACATAGATAGAGGGCATAGGACCAATTTAACAGGAAGGGATGATACTTAAAAGGTGAAATTAAGAGGTGTGAGAGGAATATAATGAGAGGAGATGGGAAGAGACAGATTGGGGTAAACTATCTCATACAGAAGAGGCAAGGGAAAATGGTTACAATGGAGGGGAAAAATAGGAAGACAAAAGGGAATGGGTCAACCTTATTCCCATTGAATTTGGCTTGAGGAGGGAATGAAATACACACTAAATAGGGTATCTTACCCTCCAGGAGAGTGGGGGGGAAGGGGATAAAAGGGGGAATAATGGGAGGACAGGCTGGGAGGGAGGGAAGTTGGAAGCACCTACTTTTGAAAAGGGACCGGATCAAAGTAGAGAATAGAACAAGTGGGAGGTGGGATAGGAGGGAGGGAAATATAGTCAGTCTTTTACAATGTATCAATTATGTTATTGTTTTGCATTAGCCACACATGTACAACCTATACTGAACTGCTTATCTTCCCAGTAAGGGTGGGTGACAAGGGAGGAAGGGAATGAATGTGGAATTTAAAGTTTTAAAATCAAATATTCAAATATATATATATATACATATATATTTGTGTGTGTATGCATATGTATATATATATATGTGTGTGTGTATATATACTATTATTAATACTAATTCACATGTAATTGGGAAATAAGATACATAGGCATTGAGGCATAGAGATCCACAGGAAAAGTCGAAAGGGATATAGGAGAAAATATGGGAGAGAGCAGATTGGAGGAGGGGATATCCTGTGGGACTGCTATTTTGGGGTGGTGGGTAGGGGAAAATGGAGAGAAAATTTGTAACTCAAAATCTGGCGGAAATTAATGATGTAAATCAGAAGTTAATAAAGCATTAAAAAAAAAGAAAAAAATTTTCAGATGGCAAACAGGATAGTGACAAGGTTACATTACATATGATGATATACTGGAGAGACTGGGCATGTTTAACCTGGAAATGAAAAGGCTTAGTGGGATTATGATACCTACTTTCAAACACTTGAAAGACTATGTAGAAAATATTTTAAAAACTCTCAAAACACTCAAAGAAATAATGTCTATACAATTACAAAAAAAAACCAACCTTTTACAGAAATACACATGTAATATTTGGAGAAAGATTAATTACTCATATGTAGGCTATGCTAATATAATAACAACATTCCATAAATTACTTTTTATGTAGTCTCATAGCAATTTATTCATGTATCTTGTATTACTAAAGAGATATGTAAAATATTAGTGACATAATTGACATTCTTGCTTTACTTACCCTTACTCTTATTGGAAAGAGCTCTAGCTTGCCCCTAGGCATTCAATATTAACTCTTAAGGGACTGAAGGGCTTGGAATATGATATTCTGGAAGTCAAAGGAGCTAGGGTTAAAACAAAGAACCACATACCCAGTAAAACTGAGTGTAATGCTTCAGGGGAAAATATGGTTATTCAATGAAATAGAGGATTTTCAAGCATTTTTTTTTGATAAAAAAAAAAAAAACAGAGCCAAGCAGAAAATTTGACTTTCAAATACAAGAAGCAAGAGAAGCATAAGAAGGTAAATAGGAAAAAGAAACCATAAGTAACTTATTAAAGTTGAACTATTTACATTCCTACATGGAATAACAATAATTGTAACTCAAGACTTTTCTCAGTATGAGGATAGTTGAAGGGAATATTTATGTGTGCACACAGATAGATAGATGATAGATAGATAGATAGATAGATAGATAGATAGATAGATAGATAGATAGATAGATAGATAGATATGTATGTATAGAAGGGTGTATGTGTGTACAAATATATATATATATATATGAGTGTGTGCATATGCATGTACATGTATACATAGAGAGAAGGCACAGGGTGAGTTGAATATGAAAGAATGATATCTAAATAAAATAATAAAATTAAGAGGTGATAGGGAAATAAATTGGAAGAAGTAGAAAGGGAGAGATAGTTTAGGGTAAATTATCCCATATAAAAGAGGCAAGAGAAAACTGTTACAATGGAGGGGAAAAGCAGGAAGATGAAAGGGAATGGGTTAACCTTACTCTCATTGAATTTCATTTAAGGAGGGAATAACATACACACTCAATCTAATATCTTACCCTACAGGAAAGTAGGGGGTAAGGGGATAAGAGGGAAGATTATAGAAAGGAGGGCAGATTGGAAGAGAGGGTAGTTAGAAGCAAACAGTTTGGAAAAGGGATAGGGTCAAAATAGAAAATAGTTTAAGTGGGGGGACAGGATAGGATGGAGGGAATTATAGTTAGTCTTTCACAATATTACTATGGAAATGTTTTGCATAACTACACATGTACAAGCTATAGTGATTTGCTTATCTTCCCAGTGGGGCTTGGTGAGGAGTGAAGATTGGAAAACATCTGGAACTCAAAGTTTTAAAAACAAATGTTTAAAAAAAGTGCACAGCAGAAAACAAAAGAATATTTACAAGGAATCAAAGAAAAGCTGGATAGTTTTGAACACATTGTGTATAGTATTTATTATCTAGGCTTTCTTGAAATAGAAATTGTATCAACAAGGCAATATTCACAATGCCTATAGTAGCTATAAATATGCTGATACTGTTATTAATCACAAAATATACCAGGCTCTCTGCATGGGGACAAAGCTAGAACATTTATTCAAATACCAGAAAACCGAGTCCCAAACCAGAAAGTCAAAGTCATCACAGTAGCTATAGAGTTGGCATATGTAGTTAATGCAGTAAACACCCACATTCTCAAGCCTTCAAAATAGAACAGACTACTTCAGGCAAAGGTCCTCCTCTCCTCATTCATGGCAACTGCTCAGCATCCATGCAGCTCTGGCTCCCCCGCAGTTCCCATCCTTGGCAGTCCCCAGTAGGAGTCCTTAGCAGAAATTCTGGATGGCTCAAAAAAAGTAGTTCTCACCCTGCCACCATGCTACCCCTGCCATGCTTCTAATCACCACACTCACTCTAGCTTGGCTCCAGCTTCCTCTTGCCCCAACCCCTCCTGCTACGTCAGCAAGTTCAAGGGTCATGGAAGATCTTCAAATCCCATAACCATTACAGAAATGAATTGCTATGAGCTTTGAATTCTATCTTACTTTCTGCTGTGCACAAGACAATGCTTTTCTTTTCATATCTTGTATTTAAGTTTAAATAAATTAATAAAATTTAAAAAATAACTATCCCTCTCAGCATAAAATATTTCCTTTTTTATCTCTTTTTATCATGTCTATTTTTATTGTTGTTTATCTGAAATCATAATTGCTATCTTTCATTTTTTCAAAAAATTCAGCTGAATTATTATTATGACCTAACTTCTCATTTTAATTCTTTTCGTCTTTATGTTTCAAATGTATGTAACCTGTACCTCAAAACCCATTTGTATGGGTATCTTGTCATTTATGGAGAATGATTATTCAGTGTTTCGTAAGTGAAAAAGAGGCAGAATTGTTGAAATCTTGTAAGAATACATATTCTGGTTTTCTGGCTTTCAATTTTGAGAAAGAAAACACATGGTTTCAGACTCTTTGGGTTTCTGAAGGAAGAAAAAAGACTCAATTAAGTAAACTACATATAGAGGAGCCAGTTCCTTAATCATATCTTTCCCTGCCTATTACTTTAAAAACTTTGTAAAGTTTCTTGTTGGGTAAGATGTGGGAATCTCTTAGTTCAGTTGGAATAAATCCACTACCAATATGAAGAGTTTATTAAGTCTATACTCTCATGTGTATACTTTCTCTGATTTCCATTTGCTATTTGTTTGAGTAAATGGATTTATTTACTATTTGCTGTGTGTATTAATTGTGAAACTGGAATTTGGTGGAAAGAGAATAATGTCTTGGATATACAGCCTGGGGTCCTCCTTTCCTGTCAGTCAGGGACGTAGCATGAATAATTTTCCCCATAGAATAACAGTTTTTAAGAGCTCAGAAAGATTTCTAGGTTAGTACCCTCTCTCTGAGTAGAGCAGAGTGGTAAGCCTCTGGCCCAAATCTTCTACTTCCCTTACTGTCAGGAATAAAAGTCTCACTTGAGGAAGTGTGTAAGAGAAGAGATTTTAGAGATATCTATTCTTGACTCCTTGAGAACTACATCTAGATAAACATATAGCTTACATGGACAAACCACATCAGCATACACCCTTTATGAACAACATCTATTCAATTTAAAGTAAAGTTCAAAATTCCATTGTCAGAGAGGGAAGGTGAAAGAGTTCTATATCCTACAGAAGATGGAGCTCAAGTTTTGATCTATGTCTATCTCCTGCTATGCTTGTTAGCTACCCCTGTCTTGTCTCCACTTGGAGCTTCTATAGCCTTCTGGCAGTCTTTTTTTTTTTCCTAGTCCTAGATGGGCTGGAATAGTTGACAGATGTTTCTCTTTGGCTTTCTTTATCGTTGTTTCTTCTAGTTTGGTTTTACTAATTTATTGGGGGATTAGGGATGTTTTAGCAAACATCTCACAATTCTTCTCTGGATCCTTACTCGCATCATAAATGTTTCACTTCTAAAAAGAAAGAAAGAAATCCCTGACCTTGGTGATGACCTTCCCAATGAACCGGAAATGACAGTTTGTTTTATCCGTCTTTAGTGCATTCATCATGAATGATGTTGGAGTGGAGTAGAGGCACAACCGATGAGATGATTCCACTTCTAATGATGCCTTACACACCTCAAGGAGGATACTGATTAAACTCAAACAAACCTACTCTTCTTCGCGGTCATGTGGCCATGGTACAAACTCTGATTGGCCTAAGGAAGCTAGTAAAAAGAGGGTGATTTAAAAAAATTTTCTTCTGAAAAGGAGTTTCTTATGGGAAAAGATAATACTGTTTAAAAGTAGATAAACTAATGTACAATTAGTGAAGCTACAAATTAGCCCAGTCCTTCTGGAAAGAAATTATGGAATATCCTGTGAAAGTGAATAAAATATTCATATTCTTTAATACAGAGATGTGTCTATCAGTGGAAAGATACATATTCTAAGGATGGAAATGACAAAAATCAAGATACATATCCACCAAAAAGTTTAATACAAAACTTTTTGTTGTAGTAACTAACTGGAAACAAAGTAGATGTTCATTATTAGATAATGACTGAGCAAGATACAGTATATTAAAACAATGGAATGTTACTTTGCTATGAGAATTGATGAGAATACTCAATACAGGGAGGTATGGCAAAAAATATATAAACTGATGCAGGAAGAATCAGTAGAAACAGGAAAATAAGATACACAGGAAGTATAGCAATGTAAATGGAAAGAACAACAGGAACAAATTTTTAAAATGCTCTGGAATTATAATAACCAAACTTAACCTCCTGAAAAGACACCTCCTTCTTCCATTGTTACATGGAGAGTGGGGGTGAGGAATGGAGCTGCAATAGGTGTGGAACTTTGCATAAAATGTCAGACTTCTTCAAAATATTGTTTGCTTTTGCTAACTTTTAAAAAATCTTTTGTTTATTCCTTTGATATCAGGGATGGCTCTCTGAGAGGTGGAGATAAATTGAAAAATGTAAGTGATGTTAAAAAAATCTTTTTTTAAGGGGGAGTTCAGCAACTATTGTCAATAATGTCTATTTCATTGGCTTCAACCCCAGCCCTAATTCAATTCTGAAGAGTGAAACCTTCTCCCCCCTTCCCACTGCAATTTCAGTGGTATGAAATTTAGAGAAGTGGTTTGAGAGGTGGAATCAAGGATTAAGTAGCACTCACTTGAAAATCAGTGTTGTCAGTCTGTTCCCTTTCTCCTGATTTACTTTACGATGTGACCCCCAATCAAATATTGCATAATTTCAATGCACATTCCTGTTTGGTTTCTTAGTAACATGCATACTTAATTTAGTTCTCTTTTATAAGCTACCAAGAAAATGAAAGAGATAGATAGATCTCAGATAGATAGATTTCAAGGTAGATGAGTCAACAGCAATAAATCATTACCATTTAAAATACCCCCACATTTAACACCTGACACTTGCAGATCCAGCACTGAATGCCTTATAGGTATAATAACATTATAAACTGGTGAATGTCTTTTTCCTCTCTTCTTCACCCCTCCACTGCAAACTAGACTAATATCCATGAAGGAAGAGACCAGATCTCATTTAAACTGAGTATCTCCCCAAGGTCTAGTATAGTGCTGTGAACTCAGTAAGTGTTTATTAAATGCACAATGAATGAATTGAATTGAAATCACCCTCTTTGGGTCCTTTGCATTTCTTGAAAGTAAACTTTCTCACCCAGGCAGTTTTTCCAAAATTCTTAGGGTTCAAATGATAATAGGTTTGTATATACTACTGAATTACACTGTGTTGATCTAACCATATTTAGCTCACATTATTCACACATTTTTGCTCAAAACACTACAACTCTGATCTAAACCAATTAAGCCAGTGCTGTTTAGACAAAGATTAACATACCTTAGAAAAGCATAACCTTTGCCCATGGAAATGTCTTACAATGAAGACTTTGATTCACTGGTTTGGCTTTGCAGAAAGGTAGGTTTTGGAATAAGTTTTCTATTTGTAGGTACTAAGTCACAATAAAATGGAAGAGTATTCAAGCAAATGAAGTATGACCATCTGTCCACAAACAGGTATGAAGAAGGTGCTGGAAGCCCTAGGGATAGCTAATGGTTTTGAAGTTTAGACAATTTCTTTCATATCAAATTCAACTGATTCTTAGAAAAGACAAGAGAACAAGGAAAACAGGAGCAATTCCTGGATGGATTAATAAAAGAAAAAAGATCTTGATCCAGAATATTCTTATTTATATCTGATCCTTTTTCTTCTTTCAAAAAAAAAGGAAAATTATCTGAATAAACTATTGAGAAGACAGAATTACAGAATTGGAATAGGCCTTAAAGGTAATCTAACCCCTCTACCAAGTTCCCAACAAGCAAAATCAGCCTCAAATCACCAACTGAGTCTACAGGGAACCAGGGGTACTAGAGCATCTGTACTATTGGAACCTCTGAGACATTGAAGACTGCAGCCTAGATCAGACACCTTGTGTGTGTGTGTGTGTGTGTGTGTGTGTGTGTGTGTGTGTGCAGGAGTAGAGTGATTAGGGAGGAAAGTCATGGAGGGAAGAAAAGGGATAGCTTCATTATGGCCCATGGGAATCTAATCAACTGTCATTTAATGACTCAGATAACTCAATGCCTCTTCTTTCCTACCTGGTCTATGAGGAAGAACAAATTAATGCTATCTGTCATCCTCAAAATCTGGACACTTAAGGGTTAGAGGAAGCTATAACTAAAATGGGGTAAATCCCCCCCACACACAGAGACATACACGGTATACACTGAGACGGGCAAAGCCATTTCCTCTCTACAGTGATAATTGTCACCAGACCTCATTTCAAAGTCCTCAAGAGGCATAGAGTACAATCACCCCAGAAGATATTTTTGGGGGAGAATGCACCCAATCTTGTCATGACTATACCTGTGCTGGTACTGTCCTCTATTTCACTGAATCTCCTTTTAACTCCTCAGCTACGAATTTACTCAGATGAAGTTTTGGTTAGTATGGCTGGAGTGTTGGAGTTTTTGGAGCCCTGGTCAAATGATCTTTCCTTATCCTGTGACTAGTAAATTCCTACCTATTTCATCATCAATTATTATATGTCATTAGGAATGACAAATGGTTGCCTAGGATAGCCCAAACTACTTCTACACCCTCTCTCATCTCCATCATTTCTATAAATACTAAGACACTATTCTGTTCAGCTCTACATTTCTCATATGCCTACCAACTTAGGCATCTAGATGGCCCAGTGGATATAATGCTGGGCCTGGAGTCAGAAAGGCCTGAGTTCAAATTCAGTTTGAAACATTTACTAGCCTATAAAGCATTGGCAAATTATGTCTCAATTTCCGCAACTGTAAAATGGGAATAATAATAGTACCTTCCCCCCAGAGTTGTTGTGAGGATTGAATGAGATAATAGGTATAAAGGACTTAGCACAATGCTCAGTACAGAATAGGTGCTTAATGTCTTTTTTTTCTTCATATTCCCCTTGTCCTTTAACTTCCCCTTATATTCAAGGAAAACTGATTGCCATTTTATACAGTACTGGATGCATTGTCTTTCATATCTCCCAGCACACCATGTCAGAAGTAATAATGCATTTTTTCTCCTTTTATGATAATCACTGAGAAAATTCTCCTATGAGTTTCACTCCATTTCGCTGATCCTTTGGTCCATATTTTTCTTCGGGTTATTCTTCTTCTTTTCTCTTAAGGAGTTCAGTAATTAATTAACAATCTTCCTCTCCACCTCAACCTCCTGTCCTTGTTGAGATCTTAAATATAACAGTGTCACCTGCATACTACCTGGCTTCCCCATTCATCAGTAACTTCAAATTCTTTTACTTACAGCTTCATTCCACCTCAGTCAACCAGAGAGATGGTCATACCATTAATTATAACTACACTGCTTCCAGGATCTGGAACTCTGAAATTCTCCTCTGTGATCACAGTGTCTGTTCTTTTTGTAGCACCTCCTACAAGTGTCCACAGACCAATAAAAGAACTCTCTAGAGGAGATAATTGTATTTAATAGGTTTTAGTTGGGAGGAAATGAGATCTTTCAGAAATATGAAGTTTGGAGTAATTTAAAAGGGGAGAAATATGAATGAGGTCACGTCAAGAGAAGGCAGAAACTGTTCAGTGGAGTGGAAAATGACAGACCTCCACTGATGGCCAGCATCATCAACCATCAGAGGCAAGGAGATATATAATAGCCTGATTGGAGGAAGGTCCTGATTGTGATTTCTCCTTCCTTAGCTATGAAGCACAGGAAGTGAAAGTTTTCCTCTTTCTTCTCCCTTCTTGCCTCCTTAAATCTGTTTAGGAGGTTTTGTAGAAATCCAACCATATGCTATTTTACTATCTACCATTTTGCAACTTTTTCTCTTTTTATAAATTAATCTATTCTCACTGTCTGTAAGCTTGTTATTACTTGGAATCAGAGTTTACATGGAAGCACAGTAATGAGGGTGTTTATATTTCACAAATTATTTATGATAGGACCCTCCAATTATCATGGGAAAGAGCAAAAGATGTTACTGGGGGTTACTAAGTAACTCTTTAGTTTTATGAATTATCTTAAAATTTTCCCAAGAAGAAGTAAAACTTGTACTTGAGGTTCACTTGGATTTTCCCTTGAATGATCCACTGAAGGATGATATCATTGAGGATGTGAAAGAAATGATAAGAAAACCAACCCTAGAGCTACACAGAGACTTCCATATCTCTTTCTCACTTATATATAAAGCTATTCTTTGTCCTCACCATATCCTCTGATCATGTTCTCTCTTGCTAACCTTTTCAGTTCTGTCATTTTCACAATCCTCAAACACTGATCCATCTACCAAATCCTATTGCCATTCATTTCTTACCAATCCTCCCCCCTGAGTTATTCACACCATCCATGTTTACCCCTCATAATTACATGCTTTTGAGTAGGGCCATTGAAAGTCATACGTTGACTTTCCTTCCTTTTCCAGGAGCCAAGATGGAAGAACAAGAAAGAAATTCTAGCATATTCACTACCAATCAACTATAAAATGATGCCCCCCAAAAGAATTCTGAAATGGCTGAACCAAGAAAAGACTGGATAGAAAAAAAACCAATAAATTTTGGAGGTCAGCAGGAAAGATCTATGTCACTCAGGTGAAAGGTGAGCTTAGTCCAGGATAGGAAGATCTCTAGCAAGCCAGCAACAGGCTTTGATTCAGCAGGCTTATGGGAGGCTTGAACCCAATGTGGCACCAGGAGAACATGCAAATGCCAACACCAGGACCTCCTACATGCCTCAGCACAAAACCAGGTGAGCTGCCAGACCCCTCTGGAAGGGCACAGCACTAGTCATCTCACCCCACCTCTGTGCAAAAACAGGAAAACAATAAGACCCTCCATAGCCCCAGTGTAGCATGAGGGTCCCACACACACCTCAGTGCAGGACCAAGGTCAGACCCCAGTGGCCTCCAACAACACTAGCCACCCCTTACTCCCCTTCACCCCATTAGTACAGCACCAGGCATGAAGATCCCCTGTGAGCTTCAATGCAGTACCAGTGTCATACCAAGCAAACAACCAGGGCATGCAGTCCCCAGAACATGATGCTTGGTCCAGTACCTCTTCTACCCCAGGAGCAGAGGTCAAATGTAAAAGCAAGGAAAAAGGTTGGAAAATATGAGCCAAACCCAAAAAGAGAATCTGGCCATAGAAAAATTTATGGTGACAAGGAAGATCAAGACACAAACTCAAAAGAGGACAACAATGTCAAAACACATATGTGCAAAACCCCCAAAGAAAAAAATATGAATTAATATCAGGCCCAAAAAGAATTCATGGAAGAACAAAAGATAAATAAAAATAAAAGAGTTTAGAAATAAAATAAAAGAGGTGGAAGAAAAATTGGGAAAAGACATGAGTGATATCAGAAAATGATGAAAAAATATCAACAACTTGATAAATAGAGCATAAAAAAGTGGGAAAAGAGGCACAAAGAGGTACTGAAGAAAATAGCACCCCAAAAATATAATTGCCCAAATGGAAATGGTTTAAAAAAGATAACTGAAGAAAATAACTCCTTAAAATTAGAATTGGACAAGTGGAAGCTAATTACTCTATGAGACGCCAAGAAACAATAAGACAGATATAACTCCCAGGACCCAAGATGGCAGAGAAAGAAGTGAGTAGCTCTTACCCTCCCTTGTACTGACCTCAGAAAATCCAGCAAATGTCACCCCAGAAAAAGCTTCAGAATAGCTGAGTCAGCAGAAAGAGGAGGCACAGGAGTCTTGCAGCCCAGGAAGCTTGGGGGATTAACAGGAAATATGCCTCTTGGTGGAGGGGCAGCAATGCTGGATAAGAGGCATCCTATCAAGTTAGTGGCAGGCCCCACCTCACCAAACCAGGGGGAGATCCTGAGCCCCAGGGTGGTGAAACAGGCAACTCCCATCATTAGGACAGCCCAAGTGCCTTGGCGCAGGGGGAACTGATAGATGCCAGCTCCATAATCACAACATTCACTGGTAGGTAGGCACACTGCAGCCAAAATTCCCAGTCCTTCAGCACATCTCCAGGAAGCACAACTCCATGAGGCACAGCTTGAGGCAGGCAGGGGTTCACCAACAGCCAAGCCTTCTAGTGCTTCAAAGCAGTCCAGGTGTGCAGATATTTTCCATGGGCCAGACCACCCCCTGCCCCCCACACCTTGAGAGCTTCAGTGTTGCTGACTCCAGCTCAGCACCAGGTAAATTGACAGCCCACTACAGCCTCCAGCTGCTTCCAACTGAGGCCCCCACACATAAAGCCAGATACCAGGTTCAAGATCTCCAAGACAAGAAGCTTGGGTCAGTCCCCCATGTGCTGCAGCAGGACAGTGCAACTGTAAAAGCCAGGAAGTAGACAAACACCATTAGCAAAAAGCACAAATGGACAATGACCATGGATTCTTACTATGGGGACACAGAAGATCAAGGCACAAATTCAGAAGAGGACAACATTATCAATATATCTACATCTAAGACCCCAAAGCAGAATATGAACTGGTCTCAAGATCAAAAAGCTTTCTTGGAAAACTTCAAGAAGGATTTCATAAGACAAATAAGATATATAGAAGAAAAATTGGGTAAAGAAATGAGAGGTATGCAAGAAAGGGTCAATAACTTTGAAAAGGAAAGACAAAAATTGAGTGTAGAAAAAAAAAGTCCTTAAAAATGCTATTGGCCAAGTGGGGAAAAAAAAGTACACTGAAGAAAACAACTCCTGAAAAGTAAAATAGAGCAAATAGAAAAAGAGGCACAAAAACTCACTGAAGAGAAGGCCTCTTTAAAGAGTAAAATGGACCAAATGGAAAAGAAGGCAAAAAATCTAATAGAAGAAAATAATTCATTAAAAATTGGAAGTGGGCAAATGGAAGCTAATGACAATGAGATATGCATCAAGTGATCCCAAATTGAAAATGCCAAAGCGTATTGCCGTCAAATTACAGAATTATCAGGTCAAGGAGGAAATACTGCAAGTAGCCCGAAAGAAACTATTCAAATATCATGTAACCACAGTCAGGATTACCCAGGACCCTGCAGCTTCTATATTAAAAGATCAGAGGACTTGGAACATGATACTCCATAAGGCAAAGGAGCTTGGATTACAACCAAGAATCAACTTCCTAGTGAAATTGAGCACAATCTTTCAGAGGAGGAAATAGAAATTCGATGAAATGAGGGTTTTCCAGACTTTCCTGATGAAAAGATCAGAGCTCAACCAAAAATTTGCTCTTCAGTACAAGACTCAAGAGAGGCATGAAAAGTAAACAGGAAAGAAACAAGAACAACAACATATTATTATTCAATAAGGGCAAACTGTTTACATCCCTACATGGTAAAATGATACTTATAGCTCTTGAGAACTGTGTCTTTACTATGATATCTAGAAGGGATATAAATAGACAGGGGGCAGGTTTAAGTTGACTTTGATGTGATGATAAAAAGAATTAAGTGGTAAAAGGGGATTGTAATGGAAGAAGAGGAAAGGAGTCAGAAAAGGGTAAAGTATAACAAATGAAGAGGCACAAAGACATATTACAGTGGAGGGAAAGAAGGGAGGGAGGTGAGCATTGTTGGAACTTTTCTCTCAGATTTGGCTGAAGGAAGAAATAGCATAATCATTTAGGTATAGAAATCTAACTTGCCCTATAAGTAGTCGGAGGGAAAAGGGGAAAGAAAAGGTAGGTGGAGATAGAAGGAAGGGAAAACATTGGAAGAAGGGAAAAGAGAAAAAAAAGGAGGGAGGAGTCTGATAGAAGAAAGGGCAGATCAAAGGGCTATTAAAAATGTGCATTCCCTTTGACTCAGCAATACCACTTCTAGCACTGTATCCCAAAGAGACCATACAAGTGAGAGGAGGACCCACATGTACAAACATATTTATTTATTTTTGCCTTTTGGAGGGCAATTGGGATTAAGTAACTTGCCCAAGTTTATATGGCTAGTTGTTGTTGTTGTTGTTGTTGTTGTTGTGTGTGTGTGTTAAGTGTCTGAGGTCGGAACCAAACTCGGGTCCTACTGACTCTGGGGCTGGAGCTTTACTCATTGTGCCACCTAGACACCCTGCAAACATATTTATACCAGTTCTTATTGTGGTGGCAAAGAATTGTAAATCAAGGGGATGCCCATCAATTGGGGAATGGCTAAACAGGTTGTGGTATATGAATATAATGGAATAATATTGTGCTATAAGAAATGAGGAGCAGATGGACTTCATGATAACCTGGAGAGACATATATAAACTGATGCTGTGAGGAGAGTAGAGGCAGGAGAACTTTGTACACAATTACAGACAAATCTTATCTGTGATGACTGACTTTGATAGACTGGGCTCCTCTCAGCAATGCAACACTATAAGACAACACCAAAAGACTCATAATGGAAAGGAATGTCCACATCCAGAGAAAGAAATATAGAGTCTGAATGCAGATTGAAGCAAACTACAAGCTCTATCTCTTTTTCTGTTTTGTTTTGTTTTGTTCCTTCTTTCTTATTGTTCATTCCATTAGTTATAATTCTTCTTCACAACTTGACTAATGTTTAATGTACAGGTATTTTTAGAACCTATATCAGATTTCATGGTGCCATGGAGGAAGAGGGGGAAAAAGGAGAAGGGGAAATTCAAGGGACTGTGGAACTGTGGAATTGAATGTTGTAAACTAAAAGTAATAAATTAATTTAATTTAATTAAAAAAAGAAAATATGGCAGATTGAAGGAGGTGGTGGTCAAAAGCAAAAACTGTAATGAGGAAGGAAAAGGGAGAAGAGAGAAAGAAAAGCATAAATGGGGGAGGTGAGGATGGAGAGAAAGACAAAGATAGTAATCATAACTGTTAATGTGAATGGGATAAACTCTTCCATAAAACAGAAGTGGATAACAGACTGGATTAAAATCCATAATCCTGCAATAAGTTGTTTACGAGAAACACATTTGAAACAGAGGGATACACACAGAGTAAATGTAAAAGGCTGGAACAGAATATATTGTTCTTCAACTGAAGTAAAAAAAAATAGCAGGGATAGCAATACTGATCTCAGACACAGTAAAAGTAAAAATAGATCTAATGAAAAAAGGTAAGGAGGGAAACTACCTCCTACTAAAAAGCATCACAGACAATGAAGTAATTTCATTACTAAATACATATTAGCCTTTCTATATATTACTAACAAAACCCAACAGTAAAAGATAGAAAGAGAAAGTCCATTTAAAAGTTACTCTGGAAATTATAAAATATTTTGGAGTCTACCTGCGAAAACAAACCCAGGCACTACATGAATACAATTACAAAACACTTTTTACACAGATAAAGTCAGGACTAAGTAATTGTCCAAACATCAATTGTTCATGAGTAGGCTGAGTTAATATAATAAAAATGACTGTTTTACCTAATTTAATATACTTATTCTGTGCCATACCAATCAAACTACCCAAAATATTTTATAGAGCTATAAAATATAATATCAAAATTCATTTGGAAGAACAAAAGTTCCAAAATATGAAGAGAATTAATGAAAAGAAATGCTAGGAAAGGTGATCTAGGCATACCAGATCTTAAATTCTATTATGAAGGTTCAATCATCTAAACCACTTGGTGCTGGCTAAGAAATAGAGGGGTAGGTTAGGTACAGAAGATGCAATAGTCAGTTATTATAGCAATCTATTGTTGGATAAACCCAAAGACTCCGGCCACTGGAATAAGAACTCACTATTTGAGAAAAAAACTGCTGGGCAAACTGGAAAATAGTATGGCAGAAACAGCATAGACCAACATCTGATACCATATACCCAAATAAGCTCCAAATGGGTAGACAATATAGTTATAAAGGTTGATACTATGAACAAATTAGGGGAACAAAGAATAGCTTATCTATCAAATTTATGGAAAACAAGGAAATTTATGACCAAGGAAGAGAGAGAATTCATTATGAAATGCAAAATGGATAATTTTGATTACATTAAATTGAAAAGGTTTTGTATAAACAAAGCCAATACAACCAAGATTAGGAGGAAGCAGAAACCTGGGAAAGAATTTTTATAACTTCTGTCCCTGATAAAGGCCCCATTTCTAAAATATAAAGAGAACTGAGTCAAATTTGTAAGAATACAAGTAATTCCCCAATTGATAAATGGTCAAAGGATATGAACAGGCAGTTTTCAGAGGAAGAAATTTAAGCCATCTATAGTCATATGAAAAAATACTCTAAATGACTATCTATTAGAGAGATGCCATTCGAAACAACTCTGTGGTACCACATCATACCTATCAGATTGGTTACTATGACAAAACAGGAAAATGATAAATGTTGGAGAAGATGTGGGAAAGTTGGAACACTAATCCATTGCTGGTGGAGCTGTGAGCTGATCCAATCATCCTGGAGAGCAATTTGGAACAATGCCCAAAGGGCTATAAAAATGTGCATACCCTTTGACCCAGTAATACCCTTTCTAGGACTGAATCTTTAGAAGATCATAAAAATGGGGAAAGGACCCACATAAACAAAAATATTTATAGCAGCTCTCCTTGTGGTGACCAAGAACTGAAAACTGAGGGGATGCCCAACTGAGGAATGACTGAACAAGTTGGGTTATATGAAAGTAATGGAATACTACTGTGCTACAAGAAATGATGAATATGCAGACTTCAGAAAAATTTGGAAAGATTTATATGAACTGATGCTGAGTGAATTGGACAGAACCAGGAGAACATTGTTCACAATAACAGTCACAGTGTGCAAGAACTGATTTTGTTAGACTTAA
This sequence comes from Petaurus breviceps papuanus, assembly GCF_028583685.1. Taxonomy (NCBI): domain Eukaryota; kingdom Metazoa; phylum Chordata; class Mammalia; order Diprotodontia; family Petauridae; genus Petaurus; species Petaurus breviceps. The sequence continues at coordinate 1,662,498 of NW_027186446.1, read as the reverse complement.
CCCTTCTCAGCAATGCAAGGATCAAGATCTAAAACAATTCCAAAGGATTCATGAAGGAAAATGCCACTCACATCCAGATAAAGAACTATAGAGTCTGAATGCAGAGCAAAGCAGACTATTTTCTTGCTTTTGTTTTTTTAGTTTAGTTTAATTTTTTTCTATGGTTTCTCCCATTCATTATAATTCTTCTATACAATATGAATGATGTAAAAAATATGTTTCTTAGGAAGAATCTATATAAGATAAGAGGCCATCTTAGGGAGGGAGAGGAATTGGAAGTAAATGTTGAAAACTAAAAATAAATACATTAAAGAAAAAAGAAAAAAATAAAGAGCAAGTTTATATATACACCAGCTGGTATAGCATCCTAACTCTTAGAGCAGAAGTTAAAGGAGTTACAGAAATAAAAATAAATAAAAAATATACTAGTGGGAGACCTCAACCTCCCCCTCTCTGAACTGGAAAAATCTAACCACAAAATAAACAAGAAATAAGTTGAGATGAATAGAAATTTACTAAAGTTAGATATGGTAGACCTCAGGAGAAAACTAAATGGAGATAAAAAGGGATATATCTTTTTTTCTCAGGAGTACATGGCACTTACACAAAAATTGACTGTGTACTAGAGCATAAAGACCTCACAATCCAATGCAGAAAGGCAGAAATATTAAAAGCATCTTCTTCAGATCATAATGCAAAAAAATTATATGTAATAAAAGACCTTTGAAAAATAGATTAAAATCAACTGGAAACTAAATAATCTAATCCTAAAGAATGAGTGGGTCAAACAACAACTCATAAAACAATCAATAACTTCATCCAAGAGAATGACAATAAAAAGATAATGTACCAAATCTTATGGGATGCAGGGAAAGTGGATCTTAAGGGGAAGTTTTATATCTCTCAGTGCTTGCATGAATAAAATAGAGAAAGAGGAGATCAATTAATTGGACATGCAACTAAAAAAGAAAAAGAAAAAAATTAAATATCTCTAATTAAACACCAAATTAGTAATACTAAAAATAACAAATGAAAAATGAATAAAGTTGAAGTTAATAACTATCGAAATTATACATAAAATTAAGAGCTGGTTTTATGGGGGGGAAATAGATAAACATTGATTAATTTGATTTTTAAAAAAGAAAGAAGAAAACCAAATTACAAGTATCAACAGTGAAAAGTGTGTATTTACCACCAATGAAGAGGAAATTAAAACAATGGAGCTATTTTGCCCAACTGTATGGCAATATAGTTGACAATCTTAATGAAATGGATGAATATTTACAAAAAATATATAAATTGAATAGATTAACAGACAAGGACATTAAACCCTTTTAGGAAAAAAAATGAATGTCATAAATGAACTCCCTAAGAAAGAATCTCCAGGACAAGATGTATTTACAAGGGAATTCTACAAAACATTTAAAGAGGGATGGAGTCAAGATGGAAGAATAAAAGCAGAAAACTTGCTTGAGCTTGTCCCCTAAATACCTCCAATATCTGTAAAATAAAATGACTCTAAACAAATTTTAGAGCTACATAACCCACAAAATAACAGAGTAAAATAAATCTCCCATTCAAGATAGCCTGCCAGGATGACAGAAAGGGTCTATCACACCCAGCTGGGAGCAGAGTGAAGTCCTATGAGGGCCATGCTGGCACAAATCAGGCCAGAGCAGACCTCCAGGGACTGAATTACTGGCCGTTGTGACTGTTTCCAGATGTCTCAACCCACAAATGCCAAAGACAAATTAAAAGTTAAGTGGGGAAACCCTGTTACAGCTGGGTGAGACAAAAGTATGGTCTGGGCCCTGCCCCCAGGGTGGCAGAAGTGGGTGCAGCTGTGGCAGCAGCAGAAGTAACAGCAGTAGCAGCAGCAGTGGCTGCTTCTAGAGCTCCAGGCTGACTAAGCACCTGATAAGAGGGAAATTGCAGGAAATTCTTTGTGGTGCTCAGGAAGGATTCTCCTGCTTTGCCCTGTTTGGATCTGGGTCACAGTCTTGGGTGGCAGTGCTTTGATAAAGAGGATTGCTGTCATGGTAGAGCTTGTGGCGCTGTGGGGAAGTGAGAGTCCTCTTCACAATTCAGGGGCTGTTACCTAGAAGTAACTCTGACAACAGCTGCACAAAACCCTAGAAATTTGGGGCACAGCACTCTCCACTCTGGAATCAGAGTTCTACTGTGGCAAAGAGCTCAAAAGTCAAATAATTGGAAGGGAAAATGAGTAACTGAGGAAAAGAAATCAGACTTTAGAATCATTCTTCAGTGATAATGAAGAACAAAACATAGAACCAGCAGAAGACAACAAAATCAAAACTATTGCATCAAAAGCCTCCAAGAAAAATATGAATTGGTTGTAGGCCATGGAGGAGCTTAAGAAGGATTTTGAAAATCAAGTGAGGTAAGTAAAGGAAAAATTGGAAAGAGAAATGAGAGTGATAAAAGAAAATCATAAAAATGTGTCAACAGATTACAAAAGCATACCCCCCCCAAAATACTGAAGAAAATAACACCTTAAAAAAAGACTAATCCAAATAGCAAAAGAGGTCCAAGAAGGCAATGAGGAGAAGAATGAAGTAAAAAGCATAAATGACCAAATGGAAAAAGAAGTTGAAAAGCTTAGTGAAGAAAATAATTTGTTCAAAATTAGAATGGAGCCTATGCAAGCTAATGACTTTATGAGAAATCAAGATATTATAAAACAGATCCAAAAGAATGAAAAAATAGAAGACAATGTGAAATACCTCCTTGGAAAAACCACTGAGCTGAAAAATAGAGCCAGGAGAGATCATTTAAAAATTACTGAACTACTTGAAAACCATGATAAAAAAAAAAGAGCCTAGACATCATCTTTTAAGAAATTATGAAGGAAAATTGCCTTGATGTTCTAGGACCAGACAGTAAAATTGAAACTGAAAGAATCCACTGATAACCTCTTGAAAAAGATCCCCAAAAGAAAACTCCTAGGAATATTATAGCCAAATTCCAGAGTTCCCAGGTCAAGGCGAAAATATTATAAACAATTAGGAAAAACAATTTGAGTATTGTGGAAACACAATCAGGATAATAAAAAATCTAGTAGTTTCTACAATAAGGGATCAAAGGGCTTGGAATATGATATTCTGGAGGTCAAAGGAGTTAGGATTAAAACCAAGACTCTCTTTGGATTTTGTTTAAGGAGTGAATAACATATACACTCAATTCGGTATCTTACTCTACAGGAGAATAGGGGGGAAGAGGACAAGGGGAGGATGCTAGAAGGGAGAAATATTAGGGGAGAGGTATGTCAGAAGCAAACACTTTGAAAAGGGATAGGGTCAAAGGAGAAAATGGAATAAATGAGTGGTGGGATAGGAGAGAGGTAAATATAATTAGTCTTTCACATTATGACTACTATGGAAATGTTTTGCATGACTACACATGTCTAACCTATATTGTAATGCTTGTGTTTTCATTGTGGTGGGTGAGGAGGGAAGAAGGAACAAATCTTGAATTCAAAGTTTTAAAAACAAATGTTAAAAAAAATTGTTGTTACATGCAACCAGGAAATAAGATATATAGAAAATGGGGTACAGAAATCCATCTTATCCTACAAGAAAGTAAGGGGAAGGGATGAAGGAGGGGTATATGGGGGGATATAAGAAAGGGTAGACTGGAGGAAGGGGTAATTAGTATGTTTGCTATCTTGGGTTGGGGAGTAAGGGAGAAATGGGGAGAAAATTTGGAAATCAAAATCTCATGTAAATGAATGGTGAAAACTAAAAACTAAATAAATAAATTCTGGAATAAAAAACATTTAAAGAACAATTAATTACAATAGTAAAGAAACTATTTGCAAAAATAGGAGTCTTCCCAAATTACTTTTTATAATACAAATATGGTGCTGATACCTAAATTGAGAAGAATCAAAACAGAGAAAGAAAATTATAAACCAATTTCTCTAATGAATATAAATGCAAATACTTTAAATAATATATTAGCAGTTTGCAGCAATTCATCTTGAGGATGATACACTATAATCAGGTAGAATTTATACCAGGAATGCAGGGATGGTTAATTATTAGGAAAACTATCAGCATAACTGACCATATGAACAACAAGCTAACATAAATCATATTATTATCTCAATAGATGCATAAAAATAATTTTACAAAATACAGTGCCCATTTCTATTAAAAAAAACACTAAAGAACATATAAGTAAATGGAGTCTTCCTTAAAATAAAAGGTAGCATCTATATACAAACATCAGCAAGCATTATATGTAATAGGAATAAGCTACTTAAAATAATAAACAACTTTCTCAATATTGCAGGTTATAAAAAAACTCACATAAATCATTGACACTTCTATATATTATTAAAAAAGTACAACAGGAAGAGATAGAGAATCCCAATTTAAAGATACTGTAGATATTATAAAATTTTGGGGAGTCTACCTGCCAAAACAAACCTAGGAACTATATTAACAAAATTACAACACATTTTTCACACAAATAAAATCAGATCTCAATAATTGGAAAAAAAATGTCAGTTACTCATGGGTAGGGGAAGTCAATATAATAACAATGACATTTCTACCCAAATTAATTTGCATATTCAGTACCACACCAATCAAACTACAATATAATAATATTGTAATAACTACAATAACAACATAAGGGACACAATTCAGATAACACAAGATTTAGCAGTTTCTACTTTAATGAATCAGAGGGCTTGGAATATGATATTCGGGGGGGGGGGGAGGGCAGTGCAAAACAGTTAGGATTACAGCCAAGAATCACTTACCCAGCAAAACTGAGTGTAAACCTTCAGGGAGAAAAATGGACAATCAATAAAATGGAGGACTTTCAAGCATCCCTGATGAAAAGACAAAAGCTGCATACAAAATTTAACTTTAAAATACAAGACTCATAAGAAACAATAAAAAGGTAAACATGAAGGAATAATCAAAAAAGAGTCAATGCAGTTACAGTTTTTACATTCCTATATAGGAAGATTTTATACATATAAAATTTTAAGAACTTTATCATTATTAGGACAGTCAGGAGTATATACAGATATATGACATAGGTGTGAGTTGAATATGATGAGATAATATCTGAGGAACAAAATTAAGAGGTGAAAAAGAAGAATGTACTGGAAGGAGGAGAAAGGGAGAGGTAGAATGAGGGTAAATTATCTGACAAAAAAGAGGCCCCAAAGAGATTTTTGAGGGCAGGGGAAGATGGAAGAAACAGAGGGTGAGCACACAAACTTTACTTCACAGGAATTGGTTCAAAGAGGTAATAATATACACACTCAGTTGAATATAGAAATCTCCCTTATATAGGCAAATGGGGGGAAGGGGATAAGAGAAGGAAGGGGCTTAAACAAGGGAGGGTGGATTAGTGTAGGAAAAGTCAGAAGCAAAATACTTTTGAAAATGGACAGGGTGAAAGGAGAGAGGAAAGACAACTGGGGAAATTAGGATGGAGGGAACTACATAATTGGTAACCATTAATGTGAAAAAAAGTTTTACAGAGTTTCCCTGATAAAGACCTCATTTCTCAAATATATAGAAAACTTTGTTAAATTTATAAAAAATAAGAGCCATTCCTCTATTTATAAACGTTCAAAGAATATGAACTGGTAATTTTCAGGTGAAATAATCAAAAATACTTATAGTCATATAAAAATACTCTAAATTGCTATTTAATAGGGAAATGCAAATTAAAACAAGTCTGAACTACAAGTGACAGGTGTTTAATGGATGTGGGAAAATCAAGGCACTAATACACTGTTGGTGAAGTTGTATACTAATTCAACCATTCTGGAGAGGAATTTAGAATTGTGCCCAAAGGTCCATAAAACCAATCATACCCTTTGACCAAGCAATACCACTTCTAGGCCTATATCCCAAAAGAGATAAAAAATAAAAAGGAAACATACCTATTTCTACAAACATATTTATAACAGTTTTTTAGTGATGGCAAAGAATTGGATATTGAGGATATTGATAATATTGATAATAATAAATGGATATTGATATCCATCAATTGCAGTATGACTGAACAAATTATTGTATATGATTGTGATGGAATGCTATTATGCTATAAGAGATGAAAAGCAGAATGCTCTCAAAAATACTGGAAAAACTTACAAGACATGATTCTTAGTGAAATATGCAGAACCAGGAGAGCACTACACACAGTAACAACAATATTGTATGTAGATCAACTATGAATAACTTAGCTATATATATATATATGTGTGTGTGTGTGTGTGTGTGTGTGTGTGTGTGTGTGTGTGTGTGTATGTATATATATACAATGATCCAAGAAAATTCTGAAGGACTTTTAATGGAAGGTGCTGTCCATCTCCAGAGAAAAAAAATTGGAGTCTGAATGCAGATTGAAGCATACTTTTTCTTTGTTTTATTTTTTCTTATTTGTTGGGGTTTATTTGTCTGTATTTTCTTTCCCAGTATGACTTAAATGGAAATTCATTTTTACATATACATACCCTATGTCAAACTGCTTGCCTTTTCCATGGTAGCAGGAGAGTAGAGAGGATGGGAGAGAATTTGGAATTTCAAATTTAAAAAAAGATTTTGAAATTGTTTTTAAATGTTATTGAGGGAAAATAAAATATTAAATTAAAAAAAATTTTGTAAAGGAAAAACTTAAGTTTTTGTTATGTAAATTTCCTTACCTCGGTCTTTCATATTTTTGTTTAACAATAACCCTTTTTACCTTAATTACCTTGTAAAAAAAATTTTAACGCTACTATATTTCAACTGAACTTAGAGAAGTAGAAAGGATACTAATATTAGATTAACAAGGCTTGAATTCAAATCCTATTTTTGCCACACACTAGCTTAATCACATGACCAAGTCCCTCAACCTGTCTCAATCTCAGTTCTCTGACCTTGAAAATAAAGGAGGACTTTGGGTCAGTGGGATGTTATGAATGCTATCCCCCTCACAAAAATCTCCCAAGCAAACATTTAAAAGGTTTCCAAATGAACCAAGATCAGTAAAGGAAATCAAAATCAAGCAATTACATACAATTCAGGCCTGTGTTAGCCATGGATATTCTGATTGAAGACATGTGCAGGAGTGAGGAGTAAGAGGGAGAAAAAAAAAAACCGAAATCGCCTCTCTGCTAAGTGGGGCCTGAATTCATCAGGATCTTAATCTTTGATAAATCAGAGTCAAAACAAAGGATAAAGCCAGCTTCCAGTAGAGGATTATCCAATAAGCGTGAGACAGGTATCCATGAAGTCTGCATTAAAAAGTGCTCCATTGGGCCTGAAATGAACATAGTTTCTGATATTTGTTGACTTTGGTGGCTACATCAGTATATGAAAGAGAAAGGTGAAACAGGTACTTCAGGAGCCCTCCTAGAAGCTTGAAGCTAACATGATGATCTTCAATTTCCAGTCAGGATCTAAAAGGGCCTGTTAGGAACTTAGCAGTGGGCAAAGCATTCTCCCAATTGGTGCTTAAAAAAGTAAGAGACATGGATGAGGTCATTGCCTGACATGGGCCACCAGGAGTTGAAGGAAAAAAGCCAGGGTCTGGTGTGTTAGGAATACCTGGTCGCAACTCCAGAATCACTTTACTGTGGCAAGGCAGCTGGAAGAGCATGGAGAACAGAAATAAACCATCTCAGCCAGATCTGAAGAAGACGAATAGCAGCAGTCTTCAGACTATAAAATAAACAAAATCACAGCTTAATCAGTACATTAAGAGTTTGGGAGAGAGGAAAACCCAGGAAAACCTCAATCCAGGAATTGAGGCAACATAATTAGAAAGAGGGAAAAAAAAAGCTAACTTAATTCAAGAAATAATGCTGAATTAAGAGAAATTCAAAGGTAAATCCCAAAGAAGAGAGTAACTTCACAGTAAGTGCAACTAAACCCACAGAAAAATAAGATTTTGAGGGGGAAATATGGATGGAGAATACTTAGTATAGAACAAAAAGTGAAAATGTGACCTAAGTAGTAGAATATGAAAAACAGAATCAAATAAATGTATTAAATAATTCAATAAAATAATAAGAAATATTACAAAGTAAAAAAAAAAAACTTTGAAATGAAGAGAAAAACTGTGTTATCAAAAATAACTGCCCTAGAAAACTGATTGAGGAGAAATAATTTAAGAATCATCTGACTCTATGAAAAAAATTATACAAAACTCTCTTTGTTCCTCCCCCAACTCTGTTTACCAAGTTCTGCATTTCAAGAACTCACAAAAGAAAACTGAACAGCTATATTAGAACCAGAAAGGAAGTGAAATTCCAAATTGAAAACACCTGTTACAATAAAAAAAATCCACTTTCCAGATATAAGAAAAAATACATGTGGTATTCTGAAGAAAACATTAAGTACCAAGGAATGGCAATAAGGATCACACAAAACTACTGCAATTGCTCTAAAGAAAAGGAAATCTTGGAACACAATATATTAAAAGGCAAAAGAAAAAGGCTTTCAACCAACAATGTTATGCTGAAAACTAAATAAAATCCTACAGAAATAAAAAGATCCTTAATTGAATAGAACATTTTCAAGTATTATTGGTGAAAAGACCAGCACTGAGTAGAATATTGAAAGCCTTACATGAGAGACAGGAGAAATTTAGACAAGTAAATTTATTTGAGCTCCTGGAAGGGGTTATGATATAATGATACAATGCTTACATTATGAAAGAGGGAGAAAAGACAAGTGTTTCTTCAGATTTCAAATGTTTTCACAGTTCATGGTAGTAAAGAAAGACTAGAAATCTTGGAAGGCTAGTATGTGCTTTTGCTCTCTTTTCTTGGTCTTAAGAAAAAAAGGAAAAGTGATGAAAAAGGAAAGATACTGGGGGAGAAATTAGAAAGAAAAGAAAGGAATTTTCTTTCAATTTATTTGTACTAGAATTTCAGTTTCTGTGAGAGAGGGTGTAGGAGAAGGTATAAGAAAAGGGAAGGGGGTTTAAGTCAAGAAAGGAGAAGGAAATTATGCAGCTGATTTGGAGGAGTTTGAGCTAATGGTGCAGTGATTTGAGAGGAAAATTTTGTAGAAATTTAGAAGAAATTGATGAAAATTTGAAGGTTCCAATTCTGGTCTAGATTCTACTCTTCATGAAAGTGAAGTATGATCAGGGACAATTAAAGAGAGAATAAAAAAAATTTATAGGTACCCCTGGGTAGCACAGTGGATAGAGAACCGTGCTTGGAATCAAGAAGATTTGTCTTCATGAGTTCAAATCTGATCTTAGACACTGAGCAAGTCATTTACACCTATGCTTCAGCTCTTCATCCATAAAAATTCAACTAGAGAAGGAAATGGCAAACCACTCCAGTATCTTTGCCAAGAAAACCCCAAGATGGTGTCATGATGAGTCAAACACGAATGAAATGTTTTAACAGCAGCACCAAATTTAAGCAGCCATGGCATAGTAAGGAGAGAACTGTCTTTAGATCTGGAAAGATCTGAGCTCAAGTTCTGTCTATGACACAATTTTTTTTGTGTATCCCTGTGTAAATCATTTAGTTTCTCAGTGCTTTAGGAAACTATCAGCTAAAATGGAGTTCTACGAAACCATTAAGTCCAAGATCATTTTAGCAAATGCAAATCAACAAAAATAGAATGGGGGTGGGTTGGGGATGTTCTAGATATCCCTGGGAGACCTATGAGAGAGCAGAAGTACTATAGGTTCTCTAGGGAGAAAGTTCTTGCAGTTCTTGTGGACGAATGATTTCAGCCCTTTTGCATTTGGCCTATTTCTCCTCAGTTCTGAATAGATGCTTGTTAAATGAGGATGAATGGGGTTCTTTTGTGGTCTTTGAGTTTTAGCTGCAAATAGTAATAGTTTCATAACACATCATTCAACCTTTCCCAGAGGTTAAAAATGATACACTTAAGACTTTAGCACATTTGTCTACAGTATGAAGGATTTCAAGTGGAAAAGATCAGTTGACTTGTTTCTCTGAAACTGGTGGGGAAAAAATAGTGTTGTACATCTACCAAAGAATCTGAGCCTAGTGACATTTATAACATAAGCATTTGATTCCTAATGGAAACATCTTAGGCAGTATTTCATTTCTCCCAGTCACTACTTCCCTGCCATATATTAGGGTCCTTGTACTTTTCACATTACTTATTTCCTGAAAATCTTTAGAGAGGCTTGGGCTACATGGTTATAAAAAATTATTGTAATGCATTCTTTGTGCATATTAAATAAGCTCCCCAGACTGATAAAAGGTTGAAAAGCTATTATTCTTTATTCTTCAGTTTACTACAGCCCTAAAGTAATTGCCTTCTATTAAAGTTTATTGATTGCCTCCACTGTTAACTAGCAATTTGGTATATAAAAATAAAACAGAGAAATATGTTGTTTTCTTCCTTGTTTCTATTCATGGTGTTCTTCCCTAGCTAGTCTTAGGTTCAAAGAAATGCATGCTGAGATCCTTTTAAGAACTGATGATTTTACCAAAATGACTGGGTTTTGATAAAGCTCTGTGAATTCTTTTTTTTTTTATTTTAAAGAAAATATGACTAAAGAATCTTAAAAATCTATGTAATGCACACACACACACACACATATGCACCCACAAAAAACCCCAGAGACACAGACACAGGCACTGAGACAGAAGTATGGGGAAAAGAGAGGCTAAAAAACAAACAAAAAACCCACATAGGTAGAGCAATGATAGGTGGAAACACAGAGAATAAGAAATAGACACACAAAGAGAAGCACACAGATCATGGAATCATATTTAGAGATGTAAGACACCTTAGAGACAATATAGGTCAACACCTCCTCATTGAATAGATGAGTAAACTGAGATCCAGAGAGGTTAAGGCCTCATTTAAGATCACAAAGATAGTAAATGACATAGATAATTTTTCAATAGAGGTTCCCTAATTCTGAAGATAACACTGCGCATGCAGCCTACATTGAGAAATACTGAAACAAAAATGCATAGATTTAGTTATGCAAAAACAAAGAAATAGATGCAGATACTCATACAAACACAGGTACATATAGAACACATATGGAACATAAAGGGCTCACTTTCCCAGTGCATACTCATTTTAGCAGTTTAAGAACCCAGAGCCCAGCTTCTGGTCACTGTAAAGGCTCTAGGATTTGGCATGTTTTCCTTCTAATTTCATCTATCTTTAGCCCTCATCTAATATATTTCCCAATGCCAATTGACCAGTAATCTGTTCAGTATCAACTAACTATGATAAACACCAGCATATAATTTGATGAATTGATATTTCCTTAGTAATCAATTAACATCAATTAGATTGTCAAAGGGATAAATAGATAAAATATTTTTAAATATAAGTAGAAACTCATGATTCAGAATGAGGACACTCTCCTCACCCCCACATCCTGCCAGAAAACACACACACACACACACACACACACACACTTCATTCCTTGGGGGATTGGGCTAAAAAATAAAAATCCTACAACAAATATTCTGTTTACCAAGTTCATTTCCAAATGTAGCATAGCCCATGGATAAGTCAATACTTTGCTTGTAGGAGTCTCTACTGCTTGATTGACTCGCTGCTGGGCCAGGTCACACAGGATCTCTCTTTTTTTGCCTTTTGGAGGGGGGAAGGCTGAGCAATTGGGGTTAAGTGACTTGCTGAAGGTCACACCACTAGTTTTTTGTGTTAAGTATCTGAGGCCTGATTTGAACTCAGGTCCTCCTGACTCCAGGATTGGTGCTCAGGATCTCTCTTTGTGGCCACATTGGCTGCTCACTTGATTTAGCTATTGTGACTACAGAAGCTTCTGCCTAGATTCTGGACCATATTCAAGGGATCACTGGTAACTTATATGACATTCTAAGGTCATAAGATCATGATCTTGTCTGTTTCACCACTAATACACATTCACTCAAGATGAGAAAAGAACAAATATAAAGAGACAAAGAGAGGCACTATGTGTTCACAACCATGTGTTGGTCCCAGTGGGAGAGAGTCTGAGAATCCTCCCCTACTTAGGGTGCCACTCAATCCCCCCAACAGTTTTTCCTCCTTATAACCCCCAGGAATAAAGAGAGTTTCCATCTGGTCAAGCCATTTGTATGCATACTCAGTTATGGCTCAGCAACCAATTAAAAGGCTTTTCATCAACATGCAAAAATATGACAGGTAACAGTCATTACCTGGTCATGATCTGAAGTAGAAGCAAGGTCCTCCATTTACACTTTCTTGTAAGAAGATTCAATAATTCTCAGAGAGAGATTGCCAATAGGAAAAAAACGGTGCTTATAATTAAAGGGCAAGTGAGACTCTCTATTGGTCAAGTCTCGCATTACATATTTACAAACAAACAACCACTACTCCCAAATAATCAAACAGTAAAGCCTGCAGAACTAGTTTTTACTTTGCTCAAATATGTGACTTTAGGTGTTTGATTATCTGCCTGAAAATGAAGAGGGTTCTTATTTTTTCGAAATGATGATTGAGTTTTGGCTTACACCAATTGCACAAGTGTATTTTTGTCTCTCAGATTCCATCTTTCTTTCTGCTTTTTTCCCTCCCATCTCCTTTTTCTGCTTTTAACAAACAACAACCAAAAGCTGCCTTTTGTTTTTGTTGTGTTTACTTCCAGTCTCTGGACTTTTATCAGAAATGATGATCTCAGTGTTGAAATATCTGGGTGTTTTGGAAGTGGGAAGAAAGTGCTTCATTTGTATCTTTGTGTGAAATTCTGAAGAGATAAAAAAGGAACTACTATTACATAAAAAATGCTGGTGAAATGGTGTGTAGAAGTTAGGCTCAAGTAAGTCTTTGAGAAAGATAGAATTGTACTTAAGCTGCATTTTATAATCCCCAAACCAAGTACATAAATAAACACAAACTTCAGTATGGAAAGAATAGCAGTTGAGATACCCAGAATTTTAAATGAGACAAAATTCAAGGAACCTGTAGTAAAACTCAGAATTTCAAATAATTATAGAGAAATGAGTGGTTTAGGCAAAAAGATGAACTGTGTAAACTTTGATCTTATAACGATCATTGAGAATTGTCTTGAGGGATATAACTTATTTAACTTTGGCAGCTAGGTGGCATAGTAGATAGAGTGACCTCTCCCAGAGTCAAGAAGTTCTGAGGTCAACTCCAGTCTCGCATATGTTCTTGTTATGTGACCCTGCACAAATCACTTAACCTCTGTTTAACTTAGTTTCTTCATTTGTAAAATGGAGATAATAATAGCATCTACTTCTCAAGATTATTGTGTGGCGAAAATGAGATAATAATTGTAAAGCACAGTGCCTGGCAAATAGTAAGTGCTATATAAATGTTAACTTGTAGCATTATTTTTATTATTAAAAAGGATAGGTAAAGGAGAGGTGGGGGAATGGCCCTAGATCATGACCAAGTCCCCTGCTCTCCTGCAACAGTAAATGCTAGAGCTTATTTCTTCCTTGGAATTGGGACTGGGTTCCCTACTCCATTTTGAATGACCCCAAGCTCTGTTTGCTGCCCTAGAACTGTGAACCAGAATTTCTTATGAGCAATAGAGTTACAAGTCATTTCTACCTATACCCAGTGCCACTAAAGGGTCCCCAATAATCTCTTTATGATCAATTGTCTGACCACTTTACAGTCCCCTGTCTGAGAGCTCCTGAATCTCCTACTGCTACTGCCACTATTATGAGGTAATACAGAGGTAATACTTCCATGATCTGAGTTATGCTGTCCTGGCTGACCACCCATTCTGATGTCACAAGCCTCTCTGCCAACTTCCCAAGTTGTCTGGCACTAGAAAAAGTCTCACCCTGACCTTTGTTGGTTCTGCCACTACAAAATATTATTTGAAGCATTATTTTAAAGTTCTTTTGGGGTGGTGTTGGGAGAATTTGTCTGCTTTGCTGCCTGTCATCCATCACCTTGACTCTACCTCATACAATGATATTCTATTAAGTTTATATTTCTTGATTTCAGTCATTTCCCAAGAGATGAGCTTCCACTTTGTTCCTCATTCTTTACCACAAAAAGTAGTGGTATAAATATTCTTGTACATATGAATCCTTTCACTTTATTTTTAAAAATCTCTGGAAGAATAAGTGTAGTAGTGGTATCCCTGAGTCAAAATGTATGCATAGTCTAGTGAATTTTTGCATTCAGTTCCAAATTGCTTTCCAGAATTGTTAAACCACTTCACAGCTCCACCAATAGTAAATTAGTGGGTCTATCATCCCACAGATGCTTCAACAATTGTCATATTATTTTTATCATATTTAACAATGTGGTAAGAATTAAGGACTTCAGAATAGTTTTTTTAATTTTCATATTAGTGATTCATAATTATTTCAAACATTTTATATCTTCTTTGATAGTTTGTCTTTCTTCTTTTAAAAACTGCTTATTCATAATTTTTCACTATTTATCTAGTTTTGAACATTCTTTTTCTTAACAGTTTTCTATGTATCTTGAAGATCAGACTTTATTGGAAAAATTTACTGCAAAAATTTTTTTTCCAATTAATTATTCCCTGTCTAATTTAAGCTGATTGATTTTGCTCAGAAATTTTCTCTTTTTGTGTTATCTTTGTTTCTATGGTGTTATCCAAAATAATCCATTTCATTTTCTATGATCTGCTCTAAATCTTCAATGGTCAAGCACCTTTCTTCAACATATGATTATGAAAGCTATCTCTTCTATGTCCACTATTTTGTTTATGATATAACCTTTTATAATTTGGTCTTATGTCCATTTAAAGTATATTCTATTAGATGTGTTATATATTGGTTTTAACCTAACTTCTGTCAAAATGTTTTTATTTCATTATTTCTCTTGAGATTCCTGATCTTTTGTCATATGCTTAACAAACTTTAAAATATTATATAAATGTCTGCAATGATGATGATGATGATGATAATGATGACGATGATGACTTTTGTTTTGTTGTTAAACTTTTATTTATGTATTACAAAAATTCACAGATTCTGCTCACTACTTAAGTGATCTCTTGAAAATAAATAAAAAAATTTTTCAAAGGTATAATAAAATCTCTAACAGAAAATTAACAGAAATCTCTTTTCTCTCCCTCCCGCTTTGAAACCAAATGGAGAAAAAAGAAAAGGAAAGTCAATTTCTCATAACAATTATGTATAGATAAGCAAAGCAAATAATCTTTTTTTCCTCCTCATTTCCTCCCCTCAAAGTGATTCCCTTTTACTGGTGCTTGCTGTTTGTCCTTCATTCTTGAAGAGGACCATGGCAACAGGGAGGTGATGTAATGACATGCAAGCAAATTGGATTTAAGTCAGGAATGGCTTTGCAAAGTCACCTGCTTCACTTTCTCCTCCAGAGCCATCTGTGTGCAGTGACCAAATATGGATGAGGACAATCAAAACAAATAATCTTAATAAATATTAGAAATACACATCTTATTCCATATCCTAGTCCAACACATTTTCTATACTAAATAGCACATTTTATTCTGTAAAGGATATCTCATCTCTCCTCTGGAATCTTTTTTTTTTAATTATTTTTCCCAATTGCCCATAAAAACAATTCTTTTACATTCTCTTTTCAAATTCTGAGTCACAGATTTCCTTTTTTCCTCCCTGCTTCCTCCCACCACAAAATAGATAGAAATTTGATATAGGAAATGTATGTATTATAAATGTAAAACATATTTTCATCTTAGCCATGTTATAAAAGAAAAGACAGACCAAAAAAACGTGAAAAATAAAATGAAAATAATAGTATGCTTTGATTTGCATTCAGATTATATCTCTTCTTCCTCTGAGGGTGAACAGTATTTTTCATTATGAGGTTTTTGGAATTGTCTTTGATCATTGTATTGCTGAGAACTGCTGCTCATTGTATAATATTGTTATGTACAATGTTATGATTCTGCTCACTTTGCTCTGCATCAGTTCATGTAAGTCTTTCCAGGTGTTTCTGGAGTTTTGATCATCATTTCTTTTAGCAAATAGTATCCCACTCCCAGAGCCAAAATGGAGGAGTTAGGCAAAAGCTTGGGCTCTTTGAAATTCCTCTCCAAACAACGTTGTAATAATGCCTCAACATCAACTTGGGGACAATCAAGCATTTTTCTAGTCCAGAACAACTTGTAGGGTAAGCAGGAAAGGTCTGTCTCACTGACGTTTGAGCAGAGCAAACCAGCAGCACACTGTACCCAAGGGGGCAAGTAATTGTCCTTACAGCAGTAAGGCCCTGCCCCCAGGGTAAGCACCAATGACACCTCAGCCTCAGTCTTAGGAAAAGCAAGGAGGTAGTCCAAGAACCCTTAGGTAAACCTGCTCATCATTTATTAAAGCACAATAATATTCCATTGCAATCATATACCACTATTTGTTTAGTCATTCCCCAATTGATAGGCATCCCCCCAATATACAATTCTTAATCACCACCAAAAGAGCTATTTTAAATATTTTTGTACAAATAGGCCTCTTTTCCTTTATTAAAACTATCTGGTATATAAACTTAGTATAATATTTCTGGGTCAAAGAGTATAATCAGTTTTATAGCCCTTTGGGCATAGTTCCAAATTGTTCTCCATAATGTCAGTTCACAATTCTACCAACAATGCATTAGAGTCCCAAATTTTCTGACATCCCTTCCAATAGTTATCATTTTCCTTTTCTGTCTTATTAACCAATCTGATAGGTGTGAGGTGGTACCTCAGAGTTGCTTTAATTTTCATTGTTCTAGTCCATAGTAATTTAGAATATTTTTTCATGACTAAAGTAGCTTTGATTTCTTCATCTAAAAATTTCCTCTTCCTATTCATTTGTATCAATTGGGGAATGACTTGTATTCTTATAAGTTTGACTTAGTTTTCTATATATTTGAGAAACATTGCCTTTATCAGAGACATTTGTTCTCACACACCTCTCACCCTGTCCCCACAGTTTTCCTCCTAATCTTTTTAGATTAGATCTAATATTTTATAAAAATCTAATATTTTTTTAAATTAATAGAGTCAAAATTATCTATTTCCTATCTCGTAATGCTTTCTTTGTCTTGTTAATCATAAATTATTTCCTTAGCCATAGATCTGACAGGTCAACTATTCCATGTTCCTCTAATTTGCCCACAGTTTTACCCTGTATGTCTAAATGACATATCCATTTTAACCTTATTTTGGGATATATTGTGACATGTTTCTATATCTCTAGTTTCAGTCAAACTGTTTTCCAGTTTTCCCAGAAGATTTTTTGTCAATAATAAGTTCTTATCTCAAAATCTTGGCTCTTTGGGTTTAATAAACACTAGACTGCCATGGTCATTTATTATTGTGTATTTTGTACCTAATCTCTTCCACTGATCTACCATTCTATTCCTTAATCAGTATCAGATTGTTTTGATGATTACCACTTCATAATGTAGTTTGAGATCTGGTATGGTTAGGCCACTTTCCTTCCCATTATTTTTCATGAGTTCCCTTGATATTCTAGACCTTTTGTTTTTCTGAGGTATGTTTTATTATTTCTAGCTCTATAAAATAATTTTGTTGTAGTTTGATCAGTATGGCTCTGAATAAGCAAATTAGTTTAGAAAGAATTATCATTTTTATTACATTGGCTCTGCCCACCTTAATAATTAATAAGCAATTAATATTTTTTCCAATTTTTTTAGATATAACTTATTTGGGAAAGCTTCTATTTTATTCTATATTACAGATAAAGCTTGTTGACGGTTTTAGATAGATATTATTTTAGAATTTAATCAAAGTTCCATTTATTTCTACATTTTCTAGTGCTTTAATAGGAACACATTTTATATCAAAAGCTTTTTCTGCATCTATTGATATAATCATATGATTTCTGTTGCTTTTGTTTTTTTTATATGGTCGATAATACTGACAGTTTTCCTAATATAAAACCAGTTCTGAATTTCTGCTATAAATCCCACCTTGTTGTAGTATATGATCTTTGTGATATGTTGTTGTACTCTCCTTGATAATGTTTTATTTAAAAATTTTGCATCAATATTAATTAGGGAAATTGGTATATAATTTTCTTTTTCTGTTGTTATTCTTCCTGGGTATCAGCAACATATTTGTGCTATAAAAGGAATTTGGAAGTACTCTTTCTTTGCCTAGTTTTCCAAATAGTTTATATAATATTGGAATTAATTGTTATTTAAATGTTTAGTAGAATTCACTTGTGAATCCATCTGGCCCTAGGAATTTTTTCTTAGGGAGTTCATATGATTTTCTATTCTATAAACTAATACAGAAATTATGATTCTTTAAAATAAATAATAAAATTAATCTTTATATTAATTTAGGCAGTATTGTAATTTTTATTGCAATGATAGGTCCTTGCCATATTTGGGCATGTATAGAAGATGACCTTGTTTTATTAGCTAATCTATATAAAAATGTTACCCTTGCCAGAAGTACTAATCAGTGCCGTTGAAATAAAAATTCCTTTAGCTTTAAGGACAAAAATAATTAGTTTATTAAACTTTTTCTTACAATAGCATTATAGGAATTTTCATGGGCACAGAGAAAGAGCCTAGAATTCGTGTTTTCTTTGTGAATATTGTTCTATTTGGGGACTAGTGGGTCTCCTTTCCCTTGATATTTATAAAGTGACAGGCAGATATCAAGGATAAGGATTCATTCAATTCTTCCAACTTTTGGTCTCAGTTTCTATCTTTCTTTCTCACTGGTTAGTTGAAATGTCAATTGTTA
The DNA here is from genome assembly GCF_028583685.1 of Petaurus breviceps papuanus. NCBI lineage: Eukaryota > Metazoa > Chordata > Mammalia > Diprotodontia > Petauridae > Petaurus > Petaurus breviceps. Next base: position 1,643,820 of record NW_027186446.1, on the reverse strand, counting down.
TCAGGAGTTCCAGCTAGCCCATTTTAACAGCTCATTAAAACTATCACTTGCTGACCTGATGCTGATTAATAGCTAAGCCAGCCAGTAACATAGGGTGAAAAAAAAAGACCATGGTAAACTTCACCTGTTTTTTGATATGCCCCATCACTATTCATGAGTCCACATTAGCCCAATCTCCCTATCATATGGCCCTAGGATATCGTCATAAAATCATTGAATCTTAATGTGAGAAGAAAACACAGAGGTAAATTAATTGAAACCATACGCAAATCATCAAATTCATCTGGAGTACTTCTGACAATTAGTCTTCCAGTCTCTGTTTGAAAAGTACTAAAAACAAGGGCTTCAGTATTCTCTAAGGCATTCCATTTCATTTCTAGACAGATTTAATTGTTAGGAAGATTTTTCCCCTTATTTTGAGCAGAAATCTACTATGTAGTAAGTGACATCTCTTTTGTCTTTTTTTTAACTTGACACTTTTTGGTATTCTGGAGTCAAATGGAACATGTCTAATCAGTGCTTAGTAAGAGCCTGGCACCTAGTAGGCACTTAATAAATGCTAGGTGACTGATTCACTATTTCACATAATAGCACGATACCATGGAAAGTGTATTGCCTCCAGGGTCAGAAGATATGGATTTAACTCATCTCTCTCTCTCCATTTTCCTTTGGATAATTCACAAAGTTGATCCTTTGGAGATAGCAGTCTACCAATACTTTCAACTATACCAAGGAAACATCTGATTAAAAGTTAGGGTTTTTTTTTCTTCTTGTTTATCTATTTAAAGATTCAATATACATATTATCTTGATAAGTGTACTGCATGGAAGATGGTCTACAGGTAAAATTATTACAACTGAATATATAACCTTTCCAACTTAGCAAAACCTCTTTCCCTTATTCTATAACAGCAACACAGCTACTGGTTCCGATTTGATAATGAAAGAGGATTTTTCTTCTTATATACTTGTTGTTACTGCTTTTTTTTTAATGTAGCACTTTTTGTAGGAATAAAAAAATGGGAGTAGGAAGTAGAAAACTTTTTTTCAGAGAATTAGTAAATACATCAGATAAAAAACACAAAGAAGTAGGGGTAGAGTTATATGAACAGAGAAAAAGTGAACTAAATGGAATATGGAAAAAATAAATTCACAGCAACTACAGCAATGTAAGGGGAAAGAACTACAGAAACAATAACATTTAAACTGAATGCTGTGTATAATGATAATAACAAAGCTTGGCCCTGAAGAAGTGTCATAAGAAAATACTTCCCTCCTTCTCGGGTATACATCTGGGGCTATGGAGGTGGAACACAGCATACATTGTCACACTTGAACGATGCGTTGTTTGCTTTTGCTTGACTTTTTTTCCTCTGTGTTATTCTATGTTATAGGATACTCACAATAGGGAGGGAAATATTGCTGCATGAAGGAGTTGTAAGATCAAAAAACATTTAAAAACAACAAAATATTTGCTTTTTCTGTCTGCAAGTGAAAAAAGAACTGTACAAGGCCTCATTCTGTTCCAGTTTTTCATTTCTGGATCCATCTCCTTGTCCATTTGCAGTTCTTGTCTTAAATTTGTGTATATTCCCTTAACTTGACAGTGTATATCCTATCTCCAGAGCTTTGTATAGTCAGTTCTTTATGCCTAGAATGCATTCCCTTCTCACCACATGTTCTTAGAATCTGTAACTTCCTTGCCTTAGATGCTACCTCCTAGGATCTCAAAGTATAAAGAATTATTCTTCAGAAGAAGCACCTCCAGTCCCCCTCTTCCTGACTCCTTTCTCTTTACTCTATGACTCCTTATTGGTATTATTGGTACACATAAGCTCCAGTTTGTTGCATTAGTTATGGCTCTTTAGATCCATAGTATGAGATATGTTGGATAAGTTAATACTTTCATGTGGAAGGCCTTCTTTAAGGCTAAGATTCTAAACCTAATTCTGGACTTAATTCAGTAAGCAATAGGGAACACTAAAGTTTTTTTTTCAGCAGAATAGTAACAAGACCAGATTTGTTAATGAAAAAGATGATTCTAATTATCAATATGAAAAACAGATTAAGGGGAAGAGGAGGAGGAGAGCAGACTGAAACTACCCCTATATTTCTTTTATTAAGCATTAATCAGATCTCCTTCATTCAAGTTGATCATTTTCTTTTAAGTAAAGAATAGCATGACATTGTGTTTTTTTTTCACCAATGACTCTCCTTGATCTTTGCCAATGGCTTTGGAGTGAGAAGCCAGATGGTCCAGCCTGCTTCTGCATCACTGTAAAGAAAAAGAATGGACAACAAATAGACAAGTTGACTCAGGACACAATTAAACTTTGCTCCTTGAAAGAAAATCCCCAGAAACCTCTATCCACTCATATTAGAACTGAATCCAGACCAGACAACTTGGCCTTGGTCATGACAAAGGACAAAGAAGAAAAAAATAGAAATTCAAAAGCTTTCACTTTATTGAGGAGACAGACTTCTTTTTGAGTAGGCAGCAGGTTGCCAATAAGAATGGATTGTTCTGTATTGTGTTGTATTAATAGAGATGAGACAAATAGCTTGGATAAAATAAGCTCAAACCTTAAAGTTTATCCATAGTAGAACCATATCCAGGCAGTCTCATTTTTTATTTTTTAAAGATTTAAGGAAAGTTCATTTTAAAAGCATCTCAACTTGATTCTTTCTGTCACTTGGCAGCTAGTCTGAGAGAACACAAACTCCAGTCTTTTGGGTGGTACTAAACCAATAAAAATGAACAAACCTCAAGTGGGTATTATGTGTGAAACACCAAGAAGTACTGCACTTACCTGCTGGTGCCTACAGAATGGTAGGGGGATGAAATATCTACACAGATAACTATAATGCAAGGCAAAATATAACAAGGACATGAAAAGAATTGTTGTTCAGTGGAAAGTATGATGAACCTGAAATCAGGGGCCATTAGTTTGAATCAAAGCTTCAATATATTACACTGTGTGACCATCTGAAAGTCAATTAACCACAACCTACCTAATAGGTATAAGACATAATATTTCTACTTTTATTTCAAGGGGTTTTAGTGAGGAAAATACTTTGTAAATTTTGACATTGTCCTCTCATGATCCCTAGATTCCTTCAAGTCTCAGTTAAAATACCACCTTTTCCAGAAAGCTTTCCTTTATTCTCCAGTTGCTAGTGATCTTTCCCAATTTCAGACACTCAGACATACTGCAGGTTCAATTCCAGACCACTTACAATAAAGTGAGTCACATCAATTTTTTGGTTTCTCAGTGAATATAAAAACTGTTTATACTATACTGTAGTCTATTAAGTATGCCATAGCATTATGTTTTTAAAAATGTATGTACTTAATAAAAAAGTACTAGACTGATAAAGAAAAAAAATTACTGCTAGTCATCATCTGAGCTTTTAATGAGTCCTAATCTTTTTACTGTTGGATGGTCTTTCCTCAGTGTTGATGGCTACTGATTGATCTTGATGGTGGTTACTGAAGCATGGGGTGATTGCTACAATTTCTTAAAATAAGACAATGAAGTTTGCTGTATGGATTGACGCTTCCTCCCACTTGAACACTTAGAGATCATTTTAGGGTTATCAACTGGCATAATTTCAATATTATTATGTCTTAGGGAATGGGGAATCCCAACGAGAAGGAGAAAAAAACAAGGAAATCACAATTGATGGAGTAATCAGAACACATATATTTATCACCTAAGTTTGCTATTAATATGGGAACAGTTCTTGGTGCCCAAAACAATTACAATAGTACCATCAGAGATCACTGATCACAGATCATCATAAAAGATGTAATAATAATGAAAAAGTTTGAAATATTGAAAGAATTACCAAAATGTGACACAGAGACATGATGTGAGCACATACTGGTGGGAAAAACTCATGCTGATGATCCAAGGTCGCCACAAACCTTCAATTTGTAAAAAAAAAAAAATCAATGTCTGAGAAATGCAATAAAGTTAAGCACAATAAAATTAGGTATGCCTATACTTTGTAGATATTTATTTATTTATTTTTCTCTGTATATACTGTTTCCCCTCAATATGATGTAAGCTTTTTGCAGACAGGAATGGTTGCCTTTTCATCTTGTATTGCCAGTATATTTAATAACAAATATTTGTTGAGTTACTGAATGAATTAATATAAATTTGTTTTGTTCTATAATAACCCTTCTGGGAATATATCCCCAATTTTCACTTAATTGGCAGAGTGGCATCCTGGAGGGTATCTACTACTTCTCTCCTTGGGGTTCTAAGGATCATTGGAGGGGCTTGGGTTTTCTAGTACTGTTGCTAATGAGTCCCCACTGGTCAGCAGTCAGATTTAATTAACTTTTAAGAGAGGCATTTTTATCAATTTTTGGCCTGTTGATCTAAAAATGTCCTCTTTTCCTTTTTTTGATGAAGACATGCTAATCTTTCTAATAGTTGGTTAAGGGTGAGATGTTAACATCCCTATAAAGAGAGGTAACAGGAAACACATCATTCACATTTATTTGGACTGTTGTTTATTTTGCTGTGCCAAGATTTTACGTTGTGTAGTATTGCATAGGGATTAATTGTTCTAAATGTGTTCTTCCCATTAAGTTTTGATGTCAGGATTTCAGTGTGTCTTAAAATACACAGCCTCAGCTTTCTCTTTGATAGATTTACACTCAATGTATCTTGCCTCGAGATGAAGAAAATCTCTGTATGTATTGCCTTTACCTATTGGTTCAATTTTATCTTTGGATTCAAGCTCAAAGCCTTCAGTCTTTATGCTTCTTTGCCATGTTAAGAATGTTATACTTGTTAAGAATTTTATACTTGTCAAGTCCAAATAGCATTTTGATATTGTTGGAGAAAAGTTTTACTAGATAGAATAGCTGTTTAATGTGTTTTTTGTGGAGTCATATAACTTGAAGTCATTCATGTATGTCAAGTGATTAATAAAATGTAATAAATAATATAATAAAAAAATTTTAAAAAGAGGAAGCATGGCTTCCTCTTTGACTTGAAAGTCATACTCTATTCTATTCAAGAGCAGTGATGATAATGAGCTTAATGGCAGGCAGAACCAGAGCAATAGGGGTAGGGATTGAATTTGTAATTTCATGGACATATAAAACCCAGGTGAAAAATAATCTGCTTCCAATGCAAGTTGGTACCTCTTATTCAACTTAAAGTCTTAGAGTGTTTCCTAGTAGGAAGGAAGAACATGTGTCTACTTAAGGAGAGGTGAACCAAATCAGGTGAGAAAGGTATAGGTCAAGCTTCCTATATAAATCAAAGAGGGATTAGGTCCATGAATAGCCCATGATAGAATTCTAGACTGACAAAATAAGGAAATCTGACCTTACCATGAAAAAAAAAAGAATGGTCTGCATGAGACAATTAAGCAACAAGTGTTTATCAAGCACTTACTATGACCTAGGCAATATGCTAAAAGCTTAGGGTGAGGGAATAAAAAAAAATAAAAAAGAAAGAAGTTTGTGAGTTACACACACACACACACACACACACACACACACTCACACACACGATGTTTTGGTAAGATATAGGTTGAAAGAGAATGTCTCAGAGATATTTTCTACTTTGAGATTCAGTGATTCTCCTTATATTAAGTATGTTCCTGCTCCTTTCTTCCTACCTTCCTTCTCTGAGGCTTTGGAAAAAAAATATTAAAAAATAAATAAATAACCAGCTGGCACAGTTACCATTTATGTTGATGTCAACATCCCTACAAAGACAGGTAACAGGAAAATACCCCTCCAGGGGGCCTATTCAGGGAGCTCAGCAGGCCCTCTCAGTAATTACTGTGGCCTAGTTAGTTCCTAGGAAAGGGGATTGGTTGTGGGGGGGAAGGGGTAGGAAGGGGGTGTGTGATAAGTCCAGCACTAGATCTTATGCTTTTTTTTCTTAATAGGTGAAGTTGAACCTAAAGCACTGTAATTTTAATCAAATCGTTCCCATCTGCACATAGTGTCTTGTAGAAGTTGAAGATTTAAGTGTATGTTGTAGGGTTTGTTGAATTGTTCCATGGGGGGGAAGGGGGGGTGGGGCGGAGAGATGGTAATTATGTTACACTTAAAGGTATTTCTGTTGGCAGGGAAGGATATTTTTTCTCCTTCCTCTTTTTCCATCTTCTGTACCTCCCCTCCCCCTAACTTTTTCTCTAGTTAGAGGGAATGATGATGTCAGACTGAAAAGGAACCGAATCCTGAGAGCAAAAGGCAGAGGTGATCTGGAAGGGAGAGGGGAAGAGAAAAGGATGAAATTGCCTGCAGAATGAAACATTCTGTAGAAAGATTGAATACTTAGTGGGGGAAAAACACACCTCTTCCCCAAGATCAAACTGAAACTAACTCAATATTGATATCAATATCTAAGGTATATATAGAAGTGCATATGCATGTATACATTGGCTGTATATACATGGTTAAATATATACTATAAATATATGTGTGTATATATTTATTTATCCTGCATGTATATACACATGCACATGTATACATATATTGTGAGTACATGTATGAAATTAACTATAAATGTGTGTACATCTATCATTCATGCATACATAAATGTAAATATGGAACTACAAATATATACATATTGTATATATGTGTGTGTATGTATATGTGTACATGTGTATCCCACCATATGAACAGAGTACCATGCTAACAAAGGAGGAAAACAAAATGGGGGAAAATAAGGGCAGGGATGATATATACATGTATGTGTAAACATATGCATATATATGTATACATACATATAAATACATATTTATATGCATGCATACATATATTGATCTAGGATCATAGACTATAAGGTACCTTCCAAATTTGAGTCTATGTTCCCAGATCAATAGATAAGTGATTTTCATGATTTGCAAACTTGAAAGCTCTATATCCATGTTGATTATAATGATTATATTATACATTCTATGATTCAAAGGACCTTACTTACAATCCTGACATTTTTGTCATATTATCCTGGTGCCTCTTCCACTTTTGACATTCTCCACATTTATGATTATAGACTTTAGAAGCCATGGATCAGGTAATCCCTGAAACAGATTCTAGAATAGAAAGGGAAGTAAAAAGAGTATCTGACTATAGAAAAAGTGACCAAAAAGTAAGGAAAATGATTCTTAACTAGCTATTAAACTTAAAAGAACTTATGCTTGTAAATGTTATAAGAAAAGCACTGTGCTAAGTACTTGGCAAATGTAATCTCTTTTCACAGTCAAAATAACCTTTTGGCAAAGTTGTACTATCATTTCACTCAGAGTACCAAGGCCCACATATTTGCAATCCTCTTTGAGAGCTGAATTCAGTCATTTTCCAAGCCACAGAAGAAAATTAACATCATCACCTTATGATCTCAACATGATGTTGACCTAAAAATCAGGCCTCGCCTGATATGCCACTTGTGGTCAGAATTTCTTTCGGTTGTTTCCAGAAAAGAGAACCACTCAAAAAAAATGGAGAGACTGTTTTGCTGTTTTCTTTGCATCTCCAGCATTTAAAAAAATATCTGACACATAGTGATTACTTAATAAATGCTTCTTGATTATAGATTTATTACTGCCAAATGTGTTTTTTGCTTAATGGGCAACTAGCACTAGACAACTCTTCTGAACCTTTTTTTTTCCTTCCATTTTTTGCATCATGAATCCCCTTGGCGGTTTTGGTGGACTATGGACTACTCATAATAATGTATTTGGATGAATAAAATAAAATACATAGGGTTACAAAGCAAGCTAAATATATTGAAACACAGTTATTAAAATATTAAAGAGGAAATTCATACACAACTTGAAATCTATAAAAGGAACCTTGTATATCAATGAACCTAAGGTTAAGAAGAATGACACTAAAGTCAGTTCCTAAAAAAAATGTCTCAGGAATATCGTGAATAAGTCAACCTTTAGTGGGAGATTACAGATTTTAACAGCACTTCTTAAACATGGGTCATGACCCCATTTGGATTGTGTAACTGAATGTGGCCACACTAATAGGTTTCTGAATACGCATCGATTGAAAATTAATTCAAACTCAAACATGGAATGAATTCAAGGTATTTCTAACAGTGCTTCCCCATGTTGCATCATGCAAATTCATTGCAGCCTTGCGTCTGAACACATGACATTCTCACTTTGCACTGAGCATGCTATCATGCCACAACAACGCTAATGAACACTGTCCAGAAAAACCTTGGCTCAGATTTAATACTATTATATGTTATGAATTGCAGTGATTTTACTGTACATACAAAATCACTTAATGAATTTTAGTTTGGGATTAGGACAAAATTTCCAATAATTTTTGAAATGGCCCTAAAAATACTTCTGCCATATTGTCCAATGTATATATGGAAAGCAGCATTCTCACCACTGATGATAATAAAATCAAAAATCGATCAACTCTTAAAAATGTTGAAGATGCTTTGCACATTGCAGTATCAAATATTATGTCAAAATTTAACTTTTTATGTAAATATAAACAAGCACATTCATATCGGTAATATGCAAATTTGTTGTCTTTAATAAATGGAAAAATTATATGCATACCAAAGAATTGGGTTTTTTGTTTTGTTTTGTTATTTCCTTCAATTTTATTTTATTAAATTTATCTACTTTTAGTTTGCAACATTCATTCCCTTCAGTTCCTAATTTTCTCTCCCTCCCTCTCCTTCTCCCTCCTGTCTCTCCCCACCCCCAATCCCTAGCAGTATGCAATCCTGTATAGGCTCTATAAACATCTTCACATTAAGCATGTCAGGTTTTTAAAGAAGAATTATGATCAATGAAGGGAACAACAAGAAAGAAAGAAGGAAACAAAACTGGACACAAAAGAGAGAAAGTATTTTGCTTCACTCTGTATTCAAACTCTGTATTTCTTTTCTCTGGATGTGGATATCCTTTCTGTCATGAGTCTTTTGGAGTTGTCTTATAACCTTTGCATTGCTGAGAGGAGACACATATGATGTGTTCGTAATTGTGCACAAAGACCTCCTGGTTCTGCTCTTCTCACTCAGCATAACTTTATATGAGTCTCTCCAGGTTATTATGAAGTCTGTCTGCTACTCATTTCTTATAGTACAATAATATTCAATTACATTCATATACCAAAACTTGTTTAGCCATTCCCCAATTGATGGACATCCCCTTGATTTCCAAATCTTAGCCACCACAAAAAAGTTGCTATAAATGTTTTTGTGCAAACAGGTCTTCCTCCCATTTGTATAATTTCTTTAGGATACAGTCCTAGAAGAGCTATTGCTGGGTCAAAGGGTATAGACTTTTTTATAGCCCTTTGGACATAGCTTCAAATTGCTCTCCAGAATGGTTGGAGCAGTTCACAAATCCACAAACAATGCATTAGTGTTCCAATTTTTCCACATCCTCTCCAGCATTTGTCATTTTCCTGTTTTGTTATCTTAGCCAATCTGACCAGTGAGGTGTGGTAACTCAGAGTTGTATTGATTTGCATTTCTCTAATCAATAGTTTTTTAGAGCATTTTTTCATATGTTTACAGATATCTTTAATTTCTTCCTCTGAAAACTGCCTGTTCATATCCTTTGACCATTTATCAATCGGGGAATGACTTGTAGTCTTATAAATTCGACTCAATTCCCTATATATTTTAAAAATAAGAATTTTATCAGAAACACTGGTTGTAAAAATTATTTCCCAATTTTCCACTTCCCTCCTAATCTTGGTTACATTAACCTTCTTTACACAAAAAAATTTTTCAATTTAATGTAGTCAAAATTATCCATTTTGCATTTCATAATGTCCTCTATCTCTTCTTTGGTCATAAACTCCTCCCTTCTCCATAAATCTGAGAGGTAAACTATTCTTTGTTCTCTCAGATGGCTTACAGTCTCAGCCTTTATATCTAGTTCATGCACCCATTTAGATATTATTTTGGTATATGATGTAAGATATCGGTCTATGCCCAGTTTCTGCCATACTGTTTTCCAGTTTTCCCAGCAGTTTTTGTCAAGTAATGAATTCTTATTCCAGAAGCTAGGGTTTTTGGGTTTGTCAAACAGTAGATTATTATTGTCATTGATTGCTGTGTCTCATTCCACTACCACTCTATTCCTCAGCCAGTACCAAGTAGTTTTGATGAGTGCTGCTTTATTGTACAGTTTAAAATCTAGTATGGCTAGGTCACCTTCCTCAGCATTTCTTTTCATTAATTGCTTTCATATTGTGGACATTTTGTTCTTCCAGGTGAATGTTGTTACTTTTTTTCTAGCTCTATAAAATAATTTTCTATTGGATTTATTGGTATGGCACTAAATAAATTAATTTAGGTAAAATTGTAATTTTTATTATATTAGCTTGACCTAGCCACGAGCAACTGTTGTTTTTCCAATTATTTGGATCTGACTTTATTTGTGTGAAATGTGTTTCATAATTGGGTTCATATAGTTCCTGGGTTTCTTTTGGCAGGTAGATTCCCAAATATTTTATAGTGTCTACAGCAACTTTAAAAGGAATTTCTGTTTCTATTTCTTGCTGTTGGATTTCATTAGAAATATATAGGAATGCAGAGGATTTGTGTGGGTTTATTTTATATCCTGCAACTGTGTTAAATTTATTTGTTATCTCAAGTAGTTTTTTACTTGATTCTCTATGATTTTCTAAGTATATCATCATATCATCTGCAAAGAGTGAGAGCTTGGTCTCTTCTTTGCCTAAATTAATTCCTTTGCTTTCTTTTTCTTCTCTTATTGTTATAGCTAACGTTTCTAGTACCAAATTGAATAAGGGGGTGATTATACACATCCAAGTTTCATCCCTGATGTTATTAGAAATGCTTCTAGCTCATCCCCATTACATATATTACTTACTGATGGTTTAGATAGATGCTACTTATTATTTTAAGGAAGACTCCATTTATTCCTATACTTTCTAGTGTTGTTTAATAGTAACAGGTGCTGTCGTTTATTAAAGGCTTTTTCTGTATCTATTGAGATAGTCATAGGGTTTCTACTAGTTTTATTGTCGATATGATCAATTATACTAATAGTTTTCCTAATACTGAACCATTCTTGCATTCCTGGAACAAATCCTAATTGATCAAAATGTATTATTCTCATGATAAATTGCTGTAGTTTTTTTTAAATACTTTAATATTTTTGTAATTATATTCATGAGGGAAATTGGACTATAATTTTTTCTCTGTTTTGGCTCTTCTCAATTTAAATATCAGTACCATATTTGTGTCAAAAAATATTTTGGTAAGAGTCCTTGTTCTCCAATTTTCCCAAATAGTTTATAAAGTATTAGAGTCAATTGTTTTTTAAATGTTGGTTAGAATTCACTTGTAAAACCATCTGGCCCTGGAGATTCTTTCTTAGGGAGTTCATTGATGTCTTAATCAATTTCTTTTTCTGAGATGGGGTTATATAAGTATTCTACTTCCTCTTCAGTTAATCTGGGCAATATATATTTTTGTAAATATTCATCCATTTTGCTAAGATTATCAAATTTATGGTCATACAATTGGGCAAAATAATTCTTAATGATTGTTTTAATTTCCTCTTCATTGGAGGTTAATTCATCCTTTTCATATCTGATACTGTTAATTTAGTTTTCTTCTTTCTTCTTTTTTATCAAATTGACTACAGGTCTATCAATTTTATTGAGTTTTGGGGACAGAGTGAAGATGGTGGTGTAGAAGCAGGAAAACTCCTGAGCTTCCTCCACAACCACCTCAAATACCTATAAAATATAACTCTAAACAAATTTAGAGTTACAGAACCCACAAAATGACAGAGAGAAACAAAACTGCCACTGAAGGCAGCCTGGAAAGCAGACAGAAAGGGTTCATAGAAGCACTCTGGGAGCTGAGCACTGCCATATGTGAGCCAGCAGTTTTAGCCCCAGGGCAACCTCAACCAGTGGCTGCAGTGAACTTTTGTAGAGTGGATGACCAGCAGCAATGAAAGTTTACAGAATTATCAACCCATAAATGCCACAGAAAAAGTGAGAACTCAGTGTAGAGCTCTGTTGGAACTGCGGGAGATGGAGTAGAGGATTCTCCCCTGCCCCCAGAGGTAGAAGGGGTAGTGGTGTAGTGGCCCTGCAGCCACCTCCATGTGGCTGCTTTAGAGCTCCTGACCTGCAGATCATAGGGGGGCCAAATGACCATTCAGAGGGTAATCACTCTTGCTTAAATCTGCCTGGATCTGGATTGTGGTTTTGGGTGGTGGTGCTGAAGTGTGTGATCAGAGAGCCAGAATTTGTGGGGCTGCAGAGACAACACCCTCCTAATAGCTCCAGCAGCTACAAAAACCCCAGTGATTTGGGACAAAGATGGCCCCTCTAGAAGCAGAGTTCTACTGTGGCAAAGAGCTCAAAAATCAAGTAACTGAGTGGCAACATGAACAAGCAAGGAAACAAAACAAGCATAGCAATCATACTTTAGATTTCTATTTTGGGGACAAAAAGGATCAAAGCATGGAATGGGAGGAAGACAATGAAATCAGAACTCCTGCACCAAAAGCTTCCAAGAAAAATATAAACTGATTACAGCCATGTAGGTGGAGCTCAAGAAGGATTTTGAAAATCAAGCAAGAGAAATGTACAAAAAAATTGGGAAGAGAAATGAGAATGATTTAAGAAAATCATGAAAAGAGAGTCAATAACCTGACTTAAGAAAATAACACCTTAAAAATGGATTAACTCAAATGGCAAAAGAGGCCCAAAAAGCCAATGAGGAGAAGAATGCCGTAAAAAGCCAAATTTGCCAGATGGAAAAAAATTTCAAAAGCTCACTGAAGAGAAAAATTCCTTCAGAATTATATTGGAGCAAATGGAAGCTAATGACTTTATGAGAAATCAAGATACTACAAAACATATACAAAAAAATGAAAAAATGGAAGACAATGTGAAATATCTCATTGGAAAAACCACTGACCTAGAAAATTGATGCAGGAGACATCATTTAAAAACTATTGGGCTACCTGAAAGCCATGATAAAAAAAAGAACCTAGAAATAATTCTTAAAGAAATTCTCAAGGAAATTTGCCCTGAAATTTTAGAACCAGAGGGTAAAATCAAAACTGAAAGAATTCACCCATCACCTATTGAAAAAGATCCCAAAAAGAAAACTCCTAGTAATGTTATAGCCAGGTTCTGGAGTTCCCAGATCAAGTAGAAAATATAAGCAAAGAAGAACAAACAATTTGAATTTTTGTGGAAACAAAATCAGGATAACATAAGATCTAGCAGCTTCTACATTAAAGGATCAAAATGCTTGGAATATGATATTCCAGAGGTCAGAGGAGCTAGGATTAAAACCAAGAATCACCTACCCAGAAAAACTGAGTATAATGTTTCAGGGGAAAATATGGTCATTCAATTTAAGAGAGGACTTTCAAGCAATCTTGTTGAAAAAAAAAAAGAGTTGAGTAGAAAATTTGACATTCAAATACAAGAAGCAAAAGAAACATGAGAAGGTAAACAGGTAAAAGCAATCATAAGGAACTTATCAAAGTTGAACTATTTGCATTCCTACATGAAAAAAATGATAATTGTAACTTATGAAACATTTTTTAGTATGAGGATGATTGAAGAGAATATCAATGTATATATGTATGTATAGTATACATACATATATATTTCTATATAGGAGAGTATATGTGTGTATACATACATATGTGAGGGTGTGCATATATGTGTACAGGTATACATAGACAGAGGGTACAGGATCAGTTGAATTGGAAGGAATGACATTTATTTTTTTGCATTTTTTTTTATTTTTTAGTTAACATCATTCGTTTCCACAAGATTTTGAGTTACAAATTTTCTCTCCATTTTCCCCCTACCCATCACCCAAAACAGCGATTCCACTGAATATCCCCTCCCCCAATCTGCTCTCTCCTATATCTTCCCCCATGCCCCTCCAACTTACCAGTAGGACATGGTGGATCTCTATGCCCCAGTGCCTGTATAGCTTATTTCCCAGTTACATGAATAATATATATACTTTTAAAAAACATTTGATTTTAAACCTTTGGATTCCCAATTCTTTCCCTAGTGCCTTCATCACCCACTCTTACTGGGAAGATAAGCAATTCAGTATGGTTGTACATGTGTAGTTGTGCAAAACATTTCCATAGTGGATATATTGTGAAAGGCTGTGTTTTCCTCCATCCCATCCTACCCCCCACTTGTTCTATTTTCTACATTGATCCTGTCCCTTTTAAAAACTGGTTGCTTCCAACTTCCCTACCCCACAGCCTGCCCTCCCTTCCTCTCATCTCCTGGAGGGGGAGATACCTTAATTAGTATGTATGTCATTCCCTCCCTAAGCCAAATTAATTGAGAATAAGGTTGACTCATTCCCTTTTGCCTTCCTGTTCTTCCCCTCCATTGTAACCATTTTCCCTTACCTCCTCTATATGAGATAATTTACCCCCATTCTATCTCTCTCCATCTCCTCTCATTATATTCCTCTCTAACTTCTTAATTTCACCTTTTAAGTATCATCCCTTCCTATTTAACTGGTCCTGTGCCCTCTGTCTATATATACCTGTACACATATATACACATGCTCACATATGTATCCATACACCCCTATGCCCTTTTATATAGACATGTATATGTATGTATACATATATACACACATATGTATGCGTTTCTATTCCCTTCAATTATTCTCATACTGAGAAAAGTTTCATAAGTTACAATTATCATTTTTCCATGTAGGAATGCAAGTAATTCAACTTTGATAAGTTCCTTTTGGTTGCTTTTCCATGTTTCCCTTCTCATGCTTCTCGTGCTTCTTGTATCTGAATGTCAAATTTTCTTTCAACTCTGTTTTTTTCATCAAGAATGTGCAAAAGTCGGGAGTAGAAGCACAACCCTCCCGCGGCTCCAGCTTCCACCCTCCCCAATCCATGTAAAAAGGGGACTCTAAACAAACTTTGGAGCTGCAGAACCCACAAAATGACACAGAGAAGCTAACCTCCTGCTGAGAACAGCCCGGCAGGCCGGCAGGAATCAGCCAGCGCAATGATCTGGGAGCCACGGAGCCCAGCACCAAGCCGAGGCTTTAGCGCCAGGGCGGGCCTGACCAGCCTCCAGACAGAGGGACTCCAGATCAGCAGCAGCTGTGGGCGTTTTATCAATACATAGATGCAAAGGACAAGGTGAGAGGCCAATGCAGTCTGGACTTTGGGACCCAGTAAGTGGAAGTGCATGGCTTTTACCCCCGGGGTAAGAAACCGCTGAGACACCTGCACAGCCTGCCAGCTTCACGTGGCGGCTTCAGCTCCTGGCCTGCAGAGTGTAGGGGGACCAAGCACCAGTCTGAGGGGTAATTGCTCTTGCTTTAACCTGCTTGGATTTGGATTGCAGTCTAGGATGGAGGTCCTGGGGTGTGTGTCCAGCTTGCCAGAGCATGTGGAGACCTCAGAGAGGGCACCCATCTAATACCTCTGGCAGCTGAGAAAACCCCAGCATTTGGGATGAAAACTCCCCTGTCTGGTGGCAGAGTCCTACTGTGGCAAAAAGCCCAAAAGTCAAATCATTGAGTGGCAAAATGAGCAGGCAAAGGAAACAAAGCAGACAGAAGATTCCAACATTACACTCCTATTTTGGGGATAAGAAGGAGCAAGGCATGGAACAGGAGGAAATCAGTGAAGTCAGAACTCCTACACCAAAAGCTTCAAAGGAAAATACAAGCTGGTTACAGGCCATAGAGGACCTTAAGAAGCAGATAAGAGAAGTGGAGGAAAAATTGGGAAGAGAAATGAGAACAATGCAAGAAAATTATAAAACGAGAGTCAACAGCCTAACTGAAGAAAATAATACCTTAAAAAACAGACTGACTCAAATGGCAAAGGAGGCTCAAAAAGGCAATGAGGAGAAGAATGCCTTAAAAAGTCGAATTTGCCAGATGGAAAAAGAATCTCAAAAGCTCACTGAGGAGAATCATTGCTTCAGAATTAGATTGGAGCAAATGAAAGCTAATGACTTTATGAGAAATCAAGATTCTGTTAAACAGATCCAAACAAATGAAAGAATAGAAGGCAATGTGAAATATCTCATGGGAAAAACCACTGACCTGGAAAATAGATCCAGGAGAGATAATTTAAAAATTATTGGACTGCCTGAGAGCCATGACCAAAGTAAGAGCCTGGAAAGCATCCTCCAGGAAGTTCTCAAAGAAAACTGCCTTGATGTTTTAGAACGAGAGGGCAAAATAGAGGTTGAAAGAATCCACCAATCACCTCCTGAAAAGATCCCAAAAAGAAAACTCCTAGGAATATTATAGCCAGGTTCCAGAATTCCCAGATTAAGGAGAGAATATTACAAGCAGCCAGGAAGAAACAATTTGAATATTGTGAAAACACAATCAGGATAACCCAGGATCTGGCAGCTTCTACACTGAGGGATCGAAGGGCCTGGAATGTGATATTCCGGAGGTCAAGGGAGCTGGGATTAAAACCAAGAGTCACCTACCCAGCAAAACTGAGTATAATGTTTCAGGGGAAAATATGGTCATTCAGTGGAATACAGGACTTTCAAGCATTCTTGCTGAAAAAACCAGAGTTGAATAGAAAATTAGACATTCAGATACAAGAAGCAAGAGAAGCATGAGAAGGTAAACAGGGAAAAGAAATCATAAGGAACTTATCAAAGTTGAACTATTTTTTTTTAAAAGCAATCGGGGTTGAGTGGCTTGCTCGAGGTTGCACGGCCGGTTGTTGTTTCTGGGTGTGGTGCTGGGTGTCTGTGCCCGGATTTGATCTGGGTTGTCCTGGCACTGGGGCCGGTGCTCTTGCTTGCTGAGCCACCTGGCCAAAGTTGAACTATTAACATTCCTACATGGAAAAACAATAATTGTAACTTATGAAACTTTTCTCAGTAGTTGAAGGGATTAGAAATATGTGTATATATATATGTCTTTATATGAGGGTATGCGGGCATATGAATACATATGTGAATGTGTGCATATACATTTATAGGTATACATAGATAGAGGGCACGGGACCAATTTAACAGGAAGGGATGATACTTAAAAGGTGAAATTAAGAGGTTAGAGGAATATAATGAGAGGAGATGGGGAGAGACAGAGTGGGGCAACTATCTCATACAGAAGAGGCAAGGGAAAATGGTTACAATGGAGGGGAAGAATAGGAAGGCAAAAGGGAATGGGTCAACCTTATTCTTATTGAATCTGGCTTGAGGAGGGAGGGAAATACACAGTAAATAGGGGATCTCACCCTCCAGGAGAATAGGGGGGCAAGGGGATCTGAGGGGGGATGATGGAAGGTAGGGGAGGCTGGGGGGGAGGGAAGTTG
>NW_027186446.1:1602033-1616493 GCF_028583685.1 Petaurus breviceps papuanus | reverse complement strand
TATTGAATCCCACTGTTTGTCCTCACTTGTTCTAAATGTTCCATTGATCTACTTTTCTCTTTTTTAAGAAATACAAAATAGCTTTCATAATGGCTGCTTTATATTATAATTTGAGATCTTGAAGAACTCTTTTTTCTTCATGCCAATATTTCCTTTGAAATTCTGTGTCTTTTGCTTCTCCAGATGAATTTTGTTACTAATAGACCAAGTTCTATAAAGTATTACTCTGGTGTTCTGATTGGTATAGCATTAAAACTAAACTAATTTTGGTAATATTGTCATTTTTGTTATGTTGGCAAGGACTTGCCATGAACATGCACTATTCCTTCAACTATTTAATTTTTTTTTTTTAATTTTGTAAGGACCAGTTTAAAGATGGCATTATATTGTGTTTTGGTAGATGGATCCAAAACATTGCATTAACTTTGCAATTATTTGTAATGTAATTTCCATTTCTATGGCTGACCACTAAATTTTGTTGTTATTTTTATGTAGAAATGTTATTGTTTTGTGGGATTATTAATTTTTAGCCTGCAACTTTCTGTTGCTGAACTATGTCTCAATTAGTATCTTTGATGATTCCCTAGGACTTTCTAATTAAACCATCATTTTATCAGGAAGTAAGGTTATTTGTATATTTTCTTCCCTTATTTATAGAGTAGGCATTTCTTTCTATTCACTGTTTGCTATCACTTACATTTTTAGAAATATGTAAAATGATATTGGAGGGAGTAGGTATTCTTATTTTACTATTGCATTTACTGAGAAAGTTTGTAGTATATTTCAACTATGTGTAATTTTTGTTTTTGGCAGATATGTTTTAAGATGTTATAAAAATCTTTCTCTGCTTATACTTTGTAGAGCTTTAACATAAATGAGTGTTGTCTTTTATGACATATTTTTTGTGTATCTGTTTAAAGAATCTAGTGGTTTAGGCTATTTATCTTTTTAATGTACTCAATTACATTGCTTGTTTTTCTACTGTTGATACAACCTTACTTATTAATATAAATCCAACTGGTCAAAATGAATGATTTTCTGGATGAATTGTCATATTCTGACAAGATTTCATATAATTTTTAATATCAATAGTTATTAATGATATTGACATACATGTTTGCTTTTTTCATTTTCTTCTTTAGGTATTAGATATTAGAGCTATAAAATTCTGATAAGGCATTTCCCAATTCTTGAGAATAATTTATTGATATTTAATGGTTATTTATGTGTTATTACAATTCTCTCATGAATCTATCAGGACCAGACAGTTTTCTGCTAGCTCTATTATATTTTGTGCTGCTGGATTATGTAAAATCTTGCTATTTGTTCCTCTGCTAATTTCCATATTATATTTTTGAAGGTTGTTTCACAGATAACACTTAGGAGACATTGGAGTTCTCAGTCTCCAGCCTCTAACAGGTTCACTCTTGATCTTGTCAGACAAGCAGACAGCTTCCAAGGAGTTAATAATCTGATTTATTCTAGTCTAGTCTTCTCAAATGGTTGCTGGGAGAACAAACTCCTATAGCATCCTCCAATCACCCTTTTTGCGGGGTGGGAGAGAAGGAGGGAGCAGCTACCTCTATGTCTCATTGGGGTCAGTTGAGATAGGCACTTTGAGCACTTCCCTAAATTCTTCAAGCCTCAATCAGGTCTGGTTGAGGCACACACAGACTCCCCTATGAGTTCTCAATGGTTTCTCCCCTGTCACTGACCAGTGCCCACCTGCTTTATAGGGCAACAGACAAAAAAAGGCATCATGTCAACATTAAGTTCACAAATTAACATTAGCAATAACATCATTCTGTATGAGCATAATAAATATTTCATTATGTCACCCCTTAGCTCATGGCTCAGCCTCAATAGGACTATCTGTTACTATGATTCTTGGAACAACTATCTGGAATCCTTGGAATTATTATCAAACACCTAGAAATTAGACATTTTCATGGCCATGGATCCTTAGAAATTAACTCTAAGAAGGCTAACTAAATCTTTCTTACATAAAAAGGTACTCCTCTCTTTTGTATTCTCAGCTTTATTAACCATTCCTAGTAGTCTCTGATATTATTGTTTTTATTTTTTGTGAGTTCTTATCCACTTGCTATCAGGATAACTTTATTATCTTTTAATCAGATTGACTAAAGATTTGTCATTGTTAGTATTTTCAAAGAACCCGTTTATAGATTTATTTACATTTCTGGAGTCTTTTTGGTTCCTGATATATCTATTCCACTTCAATATTCAATATGTCTTATTTTTTGTTTGTTTTGGATTTGCTTGTTTGTTGGCTTTCTAATTTGTAAATGAGTATTCAGTGCTTTAACTCTTTCTTTATTTATTGTTAATATGTATTTTTAGGGACAAAAAAATTTCCCCTGAGAAAGGAATGACTGCATGTCAGAAATTTTGATATGTTATTTTATAATTATAATTTTCCTTGACATAATTATTATTTCTATATTATTTCTATGATTTCTGCTTTGACCCATCTATTACTTCAAATTTCATTGTAAAGTCTTCATTTGGGTATATGTCTGTTCTTGTGCCACCTGAACTGATTACTACTTTCATTGTGAAATCATTTGTAAAGGATATGTCTACTATGTCTTCCTATTAACATTTATGTGGAAAATTTCTGTACCTTGAAAAATTTGCAATTTTTGCAAAAATTCTATGTGGTATGAAGAAATACATTTTTCTTTAGTAGTCCCATTTAGAAGATGCCCTAAATCTTTTAACTCAATTTTCTCCATTCACTTGTTCAATTATATGTTTTCTCTTCTGTTTATCTTTCTGTTTAACTTGTCCAAAATAGAAAGATACTGAGAGAAATTTTGGGGGTGCAAAAATAAAGGATATCAATAAACAATTAGATTTTTAAATGGAGGTCGAGGTTACAGTAATTATTCTGTATATTTTTCCTCCATCAAGCTTCTTTTTTTTCAAAGCCCCATCTGTAGTTTTTCCTTCTATTTTGCATTAGAAAAAATCATTTTCCTTTTTTATTTTTTCAAGAACACCCCATGCAAAATACATTAAAACAGCTACTTTAGACTAGTAATTCAATTTTGAACTGAAAACCCATATAATGTTATCATTTGCAACACTTTTATATGATTTTGGCAGGGGGGGGGCAATTGGGGTTAAGTGACTTGCCCAAGGTCACATGGCTTGTTATTGTGTTAAGTTTATGAGGCTGGATTTGAATTCAGGTCCTCTTGACTCCAGGGCTGGTGCTCTATTTACTGTGCCACCTAGCTGCCCCTATGATTTCTTTTTTAAATAAATAAATTCATTTATTTTTAATTTACAAGAATTTAATATTCAATTCCACAAACTTTTGAGTTCAAAATTTTCTCCCCTTCCTTCTCCTCCCACCTTCCCCCCAAAATGGCATGCAACCCCATATAAGTTCTACATATACCTTCATATTAAAAATATTTTCACGTTAGTCATGTTGTAAAGAAGAATTATAACCAATGGAATGAATCACCAAAAAAGAAGAAACAAACAAAAAAATTAGAGAGCAAATTATTTGTTTCAATCTGCATTCAGGTTCTGTAATTCTTTCTCTAGATGTGGATAGCATTTTCCATCATGGGTCATTTTGAGTTGTCTTATAACCTTGTATTGCTCAGAAGAGCCAAGTCTATCAAAGTTAGTCATCACAGGTACATGTCTGTAATTGTGTACAATTATCTCCTCATTCTATTCTTCTCACTCAGAATCAATTCATAAAAGTCTTTCTAGGTTATTTGGAAGTCCATCTGCTCATGACTTCTTATGGCACAACAGAATTTCATTGTATTCATATACAACCACTTGTTTAGCCATTCTTCAACTGAGGGGCATTCCCTTGATTTCCAATTCTTTGCCAACAAAAAAGAGCTATTATGAGTATTTTTGTACATATGGGTGCTTTTCCTGTTTGTATGATCTTTATGGTATACAGCACAAGAAATGGTATTACTGGGTCAAAAGGTGTGCACATTTTTATAGTCCTTTGGACATAGTTCCAAATTGCTCTCTAGAATGGTTGGATCAGTTCACAACTCCACTAACAATTTATTACTGCACCAATTTTCCCACATCTTCTCCAGCATTTATCATTTTCCTGTTTTGTTATGTTAGCCAATCTGACAGGTATGATATGGTACCTCAGAGTTGTTTTTATTTGCATTTCTCTAATTCATAGTTATTTAGAGCATTTTTCATATGATTAGAGATCTCTTTAATTTCTTTCTCTGAAAACTGCCTGTTCATATTCTTTGACCATTTATCAATTAGAGAATGAATGGTATTCTTATAAATTTGACTCAGTTCTCTGTATATTTTAGAAATAAGGCCTATCAAAGACACTGATTGTAAAAATTCTTTCCCAATTTTCTGCTTCTCTACTAATCTTGGTTGCATTGGCTTTGTTTGTACAAATCTTTTCAATTTAATGCAATCAAAATTATCCATTTTTCATTTCATACTGCTCTCTTATCTCTTGTTTAGTCATAAGTTCTTCTCTTCTCCATACAGGCAAACTATTCCTTGCTCCTCCAGATTGCTTTTAGAGTATCAGTCTTTATATCTAAATTGTGAACCTGTTTTGCTCAGTAAAACTTCTTATTTTCTACACATAATATTGATGAGTTAATAATTTCAGTGTAGGTTCAAATCCCATAAATACCAATGTGTATCCATTAATCTTTAATAAAATGTTGTATATCCTTGATTTCCTCAAATTTTTAATATTTTTGTTGTTGCTCAATGAGAGGTAATCAATAATGGTAATTTTAGCTAATTTGGCTAATTTTCTGACATAATCATTCTAAACTGAGTCAATCATATAGTGGGCAAGATTATTTTGTTGTGGATACTGTTGTACACTAGTCTAGGCTATCCTCTGGATCTAGACTCCTAAAACTACATGTCATTCCCCTCAGTGGTCTGCTTCCCATTTGGCAGTCAGTTAGTAGACACAGTTAGCTCTTAGTGAGATGTAGTAGCGAAAAAGTAGCTTAAAAAAATCCTTCCCCTAGGAATGTTGGATCAATGACACTCTCCTACAATGACACACAGTATAAAGAGGGAGGATTGGATATAGCTTAAAAGCACTGGCTCTTAGGTATAAATATGAAAAATATATGTGACAAAGCAATGCATAAATCTAGTACTGCAGTGCTAAAAATAAAAAAAATCCTTTCTTGATGGAGCCTTTTCTGTAGCTCAAATTTTTATTGCCTGGGCTGTATCTTGAGTCTATAGCCAGATTCCTTCTCTGCTGCCAAGAAGTATGCTCCTTGAAGTTGTTTCTTACATAAAGAAGCTGCCTCACTTTATCTGTATGGATTGAGTGTGCCTCTACTTCAACTATGTCTTGAACATTCTTAAACTTACTCTTCTTCTAATAGATGGAGTATCTCCTCAGAGAATAGGTACACAGAAGTTCAGAGAGGTTCATCACTAGAAAATTGACTGGGTCATGCATTTTTCACTCATAACAACACTCAAGAGTCTGTATTCCACATGGTTACAAGATGTGGATAGCGCATAAATAAATGAAATCCCAGTTCTAAGTATCAAAATTCCCTTTCTCGTATTATATTTTGTGTTTATGTTTCTAGATTCTCTTCTATTTTCTCCTAAATATGCAATTAAGTTAGCTATCCATCCCTATGCCTCGGATGCCTCCCTCCAAATCTTCCTATCAGGATACTCTTTCTCCAAGGCCAAGGTTATATTCTTAATCTCTATGAATCCCTCTCTGATTCCCCTGCCACCCCCACTACCACCACCAAACAAAAGACCAATGTCTCCTCCTATTTCCTTATATCCCTTTGGCTCTCACCTTTGTTTTTATTATATTATATAGTGCATTATGCTCATGTTTGTACATGACATGTTTGCCCTCTTTATCCCTACCCCTGGTTATAAACTGATATAAAGAAGAGAAGAAAATGATTTTTCATCTTTGTATTCAAAGTACCTAGTAGAGTTCTTTACACATACTAAATGTTTGTTTAATCAAACTTCTGTAGAAGCACACAACCCAGGGCCAAGTTTTCATTTCACTTACTAGCAAAAATCTTAGCTACCTTTTTTTCTTCATCACATCAGAAAAAATCCATGGAGCTAGTATCAGATATGGGTTCAGTTAAGCTTTGGTAGTTGGTGCTAAATAAATGCTTTTCCCTTCTCTTGCCCATGCTTAATGTCCATATCCAGTCGCTAATTTTTATTGATTCTATCTCCAAAACATCTTCAACATTTACATCCTTATACCATTGGCATGGTCACCATGATAGTTCCAGTTAGCACTTTGTTTTTTTCTTTTGATTCTAAAGTCCCTAACACAGCACCTTGTACACAATAGGTGCTTAATAAATAATGCTTATCTATTTTTTTGCTTTGTCTGGACTTATGATTTAATTAGTATAGAGAATTTCTGATGGGGAAATTCCACCTATTCATGAAGATTGACAACTGTTCTGCAGGTTATTTTTTTGTACATCCACTCAGGTTATTTGCCGAGGCTCACACAGTCAATATTTGTCATGGAATTGCCTTGAATGTTGACAAGGCAGGATTTCTATACACTATGAATGAATGAATCAATGAATGAATGAATTAATGAATGAATAAGGATCTTTGCAAAGTATTGTGCCAAACTCTGAGGATATGAATGGAAAAGTGGAGACACTTCCTATTCCCAAGGAACTCACCAGCAGAGACAACATGTAAAGGAGGCTTCAGCTGCAAGTCAGATGGGAAAGCCCCATGGTACTTTGGGTGTGGCAGTAAAGCAGATGTAATACCCCTTTTTCTTATGGTGTTTCCACTGAAAAAATCATACCTGCTCCTGATGTCAAGAAGTGTGACCATGATAAGGACTTCAGTTTTAAGAACTTAATTTTCTGGACCTTTAGTAGCTATGGTTACTGAGGGGGCATGGCCTGCACAACCCACAGAAGCAGTTGCCAGATCATATCTCCAAATGTGTTACTTCTGTGATGAAGTCATTTGGGGCTAATCCGGAAACAGCATAAGTCTGGACCCATGCCTGGCTGCTCTCAAATATTGTTGAATAATTTAATGAATTGAATTGGATTTAATTGATTTGGGGAGAGAGACAGAACGAGAGACAGAGAGAGACACAGAGAGAGACAGAGAGACAGAGACAGAGAGAGACAGAGACAGAGACAGAGAGAAATCAATTGACTGGATTCAAGGGAAACCTAAAAATTAGAGCTATCCAAAAGTGTAAGGAATTACCTCTTAGGATTGTAAAATGCTTTGTACATATTACCTTACTTGATCTTGACAGCAGTCTTATGAGGCAGATGGTAATGTCATCCTTATTTTATAGATAAGAAAACTAAGATTTAGAAAGCTTAGGGGGCTTTTCCTGGGCCAATACAGCTAGTAAATGGATGAGGCAGATTTGGACTCAGGTCTTCTTAACTTCAAGCACAGTATACATTCATTATGTTAACACTGCCTCAAAGTGACTTTCCCAGCATTGGAGGTATTTATTTGGATGTTGGGTTATTATTTGGGGAGATATTATAGAGGGAATTTCTCTCAGTATGTTTCCTCATCTGTAAAATGGGAATAAGATGAGTACCTAAGTCATAAGGTAGTTGTGAGGATCAAATGAGATAATGTACCTAACGTACTTTGCAAACCTTAAAACACATTATAAATGCTAGTTACTATTATTCATCTAAATTAATCAGTATGTATATGAGCAAACCAGTCTATTTGTGACTCTTCCCATCTAATCCTCTTGGAAACAGACTCTCCTTAGTGTGCTAGCCAGCAGCATTCTGGGCATAATTGAATTGTGCGTAAACCATGTTGTAGCCAGCAGGAGTGAAAGATAAGATTAACTCTTGCTGTGAGGGTTGTGTCCTTATGCTCTGCCTCCCAAGGAAAGTTCTGAAATACCAACCTCTTTTATGTGCATCTCTCTTCAATGTCAGTGAAAAAGATCCCCAATTCAAAGTGTTCAAACAGGAGGGAGAAACAACTTCTAAACAGTGTCCAATTGGGAAAATGTTGGCCATACCAGGACTGTTCAAAGTGGCGTGAACTCTCTCTCTCTCTCTACTAATGATGGGGTGCAATCAGCCTCATTGTATGCATGTGCTTCACAAAAGTCCAATATTTCTCTTGCTCAGTTCTGGTTGTATAAAGAAAAGAAAGAAGGAAGCTCCAGGAAATAAAAGTTCCTTTTTAAAAAAATTAAGCTGTTTGAAGATGTTTTTTAATCGAAATTGACATGACCATGACCATTTTGCTTTCTGTTCTGAAACACATGTCCCATAGCAACCTGTATCTCTCCATAGCAACCTCTCCACTCCTCACAGAAAGACAAGTTTGACAATTAAAAAATTCAATAAAAAGTACATTTAATTAGATGATGACTAAAAATGGTGACATACAAAAAAAAATATATGAAAAGTGTTTTTAAATAGTAGTTGAGGAACATTTATTTTAAAGTATCTACCAAATTTGGTGTTGTCTTTTAAAACCAAACTCTCAACTATTGATGAGTTTATATATTGCTGTGAACATACACTACTCCCTAAAATAGTTTGCCATCTTAAAAGTGGATTTCCTTTTAAAAAAAAACCTAGGTATATACTGACAAATAATACTCATTATTGGCTACACTCAAGTTTTATATTTGAAGGGAGCTACTCAAACATTCCTCTGATGCCTCATCATGACATGGAAGTGACCCTTGGTTCTCAAATGTTATTCTGAAAGATTGGAAATCTGGACTTTCCTATCAGTCAGGAAAGTTTTTGTGTAGATAGAAAACATAGGTATCACCCAAGAATCAACCTCACCATGTTTAAAAGACTAATCATGGGAATAACTGTTGAGATTTAATTTTCTTTTGTTGTCCATAGAGAAAGAGTCATAAAAGTATGCTTGGGTGGCACTTTCAGGTTTACAAAGGATTTTAGCTACAGTGTCTCATTTGATCTTCATAATACCACTATGAGGTAGATATGAGTGTTATTACTATATTACAGATGCTCAGGTTTAGTGATGTTGAGTGTTGTTCCCAGCTAATAAATGTCTGACGTAGGTTTAGAGGGGGAATCCAATACAAAAGGATCAAATGGGGAAAATGCAAATCAATAATTACAATCTTATTGATTAATTTCCACAAAAAAAGAGGAAAAATAAGATAAAACTCTCTAACTAACCATGTGCAAGATATATATTAAAAAGAAGACTTATGAGGGTTTAGAATAAAATTTGTCATATGTTAGTCAATTCCAAACCCAGATCTAATCATGATTTCATACATTATTTGAACAACAAAAATTCACAAATGTCTTGTGGGATCAACAGAGGAAGCACATTGAAGCAATGTCATTATTAAATATAAGTGCACAAAATGGCATAGAATCTAAATTCATAAATGGAAAGTTAACAAGATTGTAAAAATACATAAATGGTAACACAATAATTGTAGGAGACTTTAATGTTCCTTTTTCAGATAAATCTAAGAGAGTTAAACAAGAAAGAAAACATGATGCTGAACAGACTTACAAAGATTAGATTTGGGAGATGTATGTTGTCTTCTGAATAGTGGCATTAAATAATATAAATATTTCTCAATGTCACATAATACTTTTATGAAAATTAATCATGTTCTAGAACACAAAGATAAATAAAAATGTAAAAAGTTAAATGCATTAAACATATCCTTTACATGTATAAAATAAAATTAATAAATATGTTAAGATACGCAGAGGATATAGATTCAAATAGAGACTAAGTGACAATATTATGAATAATCAGTGGGTACATAAACTATAACTACATAAAGGAGAATGATAAAAAGTGAGACAGGATGCCAAGTTTGAGGGATGCAGTTAAAGCAGTACTCAGAGCAAAATTTCATTTGTGAAAATATAAATAATAAATAATAAAATTGAAAAATAGAAAAAAATAATTACAAAAGTATACTAGTCAAAAAAAAGAAATTCACCAAATTAACAAATCGACCCAAAAAATACCAAGTTACTGTTATCTTTGGGAGAATGTATCCATAGAAATGATATAAAATCCAAGAGTTTTTTTTAAAATACTAACAAAATAGATAACACATTAGCTAACGTAAGATTTTTTTTTCTTGTTTTTAAAAAAGAGGAAGGAAAATCAATTACCAAAATAAAACATGAACAAAGGGAATTTCATCTGGTCACTACCCTACTCCTACTCACAGATTTTCTCTTGGATGTTCAGGGTAGTGACTTTTCATAAGTTCTAGGGGTAAGCCTATGAATGACTACTTCTACTACTAAAGCTCACAAGGCTCCATCAGTCAGTATGTTAACAGCTTATAGCAAAGGCATGTTACAGTTACAATTACAAAGAGATGTTACAGTAATAACAGTTGATACAAAATTCCCCCCAACTCCCCAAAAAGAACACATTTAGTTTATTTCCCAACAAATATAATGGTGTATAAGGCAATTATGGGATACAGTAGATAGAGCACTGAAGTTGGAATCAAGAATAATTAAAATCAAATTTGGCCTCAGACACTTACTAACTCTGTGACCCTGAGCAAGGCATTGAACTTCTTTCTCAGTTTCCTCAAATGAATATAATAATGCCAAGTACCTCACAGAAATTTCATGAGGATCAAATATTTATAAAATGCTTAGTGTAGTATCTAACATATGGCTAACTCTTGATGGGTGCTTTTTCCCCCTTTCCCTTCATCCTTCAATGAGGGGAGTTGTTTTGAATAGAGGAAAAAAAAGAATTAGTAAAAACCACTCCATAAAATTATGACAGTAAAAATGAAAGGCAAAGGTTATGGGTTATTACCTATAAAGTTATCAAATTCTCAAATGAATACAAATAGAGATTTTGCTAAAAGTCAATCTCAAAAAGTTAATTTGAGCAAACCATAATGGCCTACCAGAAGGGAGGGGAGGCAAAGGGAAACTGGCTGTCATGTTAAAAGTAAACAGGATCAAATGTTTAAAAATCAGTATAAAGAACTATAACAAAAAAATATACTGAGCAATTGAGAAAAAAGGCACTCTGCAAAGTTCTTTTTATAAGGTACAAAAGATCATGATACTAAAACCAGGGAATGATAAAATAGAGAAAGTGATTTATAGTCCACTCTAATAAAAAATTAAAATTAAATCTTAGCAAAGAGATATAGCCTTGTGTTGAAAGACTATTCACCATGACCAAGCATGATTTACTGTAAGTATTCAAAATTCCTTAACCGAGCTATCTCAATTTACATACATAAAGTCTAATTGTTGGCATGCATCTTAATTTACCCAATCTTCCTATTGAAGTTATTGACTGGCAACTCCTTCAGTTGGTCTTATCTTTGAGTGACTTTCCACACTTTCAAAGAGGTTGAGAGTTGATGAGGTGGATTTCATGTGTCACTCTTTGAGTATATCCCACTTTCCCCATAACACTATCTCTAGTCCAGTCTTTTACTCCCTCACATGGGTTTAGAGTTGGAGAGCTGGAGACATGAGTGGTGTTTTTTCTTAGGTTTTATCAATGGCTACTCTTATAGCTGGAGTTCATGAGACCCTATCAATGTGCTTGCCATGAACAATTACCCAGTATATTTAATGAATTTTTATCAAATGCATTTACTGAGATTATAGGAAGAACAGTTAACACAAATAAACTACAAAAAAAAAAAAGAATCTGGATCACTTAATACACATGAAATTCATGGGAAGAAAGGAAGTAAATATAAGAGTAAAGTGTCAGTGAATCATCCTTCTAACTATAATTTAATTCATAATTCCTAGTATTTTATGCACTAGAAATCATTTCTCTTTTTGAAGAGTCATCACAAAATTCTACTTAGGTACATTGTCTCTATAGGGATGACCATTCAGCTGAGTCCACTCCTTCCTCAAATTTAGAGTCAATTCTATTTTCTTAAAAAAGTCACAGCTTTGAAGCAACTTTCTCCCTCATATATCTGCATTTTTATCTATTCTTCATTGTGTGTTTCTGTTCTCAACCAGATGCAATTTCCAGTAGCACCTATGATATGTTCAATGGCACAAATTGGGGAGGGAATGAGGAGACGATAAAATCCCTCCTCTCTCCTGTAAGGGATGTCTCTTCTGAGTTTGGATAGCAACTACTGAATGTATCATTATTTTTATAAGTAGTTGTAAGGAGCATGACTGATATATGATTTCATTTGCCTTCTTTTAGTGGCCAAGACATTATAAGCTTCTCCATTTGATTAAAAACTTATTCACACTTTGTTGTGGAGATATGATACATATGATCACTTGTCGGTATATAATGACTCCTGTATTCTCAAAGCTACTATATTAAGTATAGTATTATATTACTTATATAATTATATATTATATTATGTATAATGTTATATATATTATATAATATAGTAATTATATAATTACTATATTTGGGGGCCTTCTTTATTTCTTTCTTGGAAGTAAATCAGAATCTTCAATAGGTTTCCTCAATGTTCTTTTTGTGACCAAATTTAAAGTTGTTACCTAAGATTTGCAAACATTTGAGTACTTTGACCTTGGAGTTTTGCACCTTCAATATACTTCAAATGCCCAAAGAATATCTCCAGACTATCTCTAGGAATTAACTACAGTTACCTGCATCAATCCCTGTCATTCTTGTATCATATCAGATATTATTATTCAGGTCTTAAGTTTTCCTCTCCAGGTAATCATGCTTTTCCACTGATAATAAACAATTTTTCATAGGACAGCATGCTCACCAGCCAAATGTACTAAAGTCACGTTCCATACTCTGAGTCCATGGCTATATTGGCATCAGATAATTTCCCAAATTATCCCATCCATTTTTTGAAAATAAGACACTATTCCAATCCATCCAGTTTCATCCCACA
Source organism: Petaurus breviceps papuanus (assembly GCF_028583685.1). Lineage (NCBI taxonomy): Eukaryota > Metazoa > Chordata > Mammalia > Diprotodontia > Petauridae > Petaurus > Petaurus breviceps. The sequence goes on along the minus strand of NW_027186446.1, from coordinate 1,603,577 downwards.
CCACTCTCCTAACAATGTACATAGTACATGCTTCCTTATTTAGTATGGGTCTAGGCTTGGTTTTGGAATCCCTGGTCTAAAGTACAGGTCTTAGTAACTAATTTCCAAGTGTATCCACTTTCTGGCCTCAGGATCTTGGAAAACTCCTCTATTTCAAATTGTTCAACAGGGACAGCATCTGCTTTGTCCTTCTTAAACATGTTCTCAATAACATTATCCTGTATTTTTCCCAGAGTCCATAGCTATACGTAGAAAACATTTTCATTAGTATCCTCTTCATAGTCCATTGGTTCCTCCAAAATCAGCGGTGCTTATTCAATATTTATATTTAGTACAGAGAAACCATTCTTCAAATTCTGGGGCAACCCTAGTGGCCCTACATAATTGTGTAATGGTTTCTAAGACTAAGCTTGTTTGGTTAGCTACAATAATCTCTACTAAGTAAATTGCTATTGACATTGATAACAGCCTGGACTTCAGAAATATCAGTAAAGTTCTCAGATACCCACTCCCTATATATTCAGTGTTCTACTCATTCTAAACCTTTAGGTGTTTAGTTTCAAATCATAGGGATTTTCTAATGTTTTTCTAGCAACTTTCTGATTTTTTTGCTATGGCCAAGTTAAAGAGGGAGGGAATACTTTTTTTTTATATAGAACCTACTATGCACTAGACACTCTATTAAGCACTTTTACAAATATCTCATTTGCTCCTCATAACAATCCTGTGACAGGTACTATTATTGTCCTCCCTTTAAAATTAAAGAAACTGAGGTCAAATGACTTAGACATATCCCTGAAGGGATGTGCTTACCTCAGTCATAATCCCTCATATTCAGTTATGGTCATCATTCGTTGGTTTTCACCACAAAGAGTTTCATACCCTTTGTCTTCTCTAGGCAGAACTCTCTGTGCTTTATGTAATATCTCAAAAAAAAATTTCTGATTATTCTCAGTAATCTTCCTTATTCATCCAGTCACAAATCTGTCACTGACCTCTATATTCTATAACTTATTTTCCCTTCCATCAACTCACCCACACACTCTTCCTAGTGCAAGTAACCGGAACTTTTTTGAGCCCAGACAATCTGGGAAACATATTTCTTTGCCATATTAGTCCACAGTTGTTACATTGCTCTACAAACATCTCCTGACTGATAAACCTAATAATGTTTTCAAAAAAGGAAATTAGCTTAACTTGGCATTATTTCTACCTCAGAAAGCTATGCTGACTCTTTGTGATCAAAAATATTTGCTTGATATCACTTGAACCATAATGCTTAATTTTAATTTTTTCCCCAGGTACCAAAGACAAGTTCATTGGCCTCAAGTTTTTAAATTCCATTTTCCCTTAAAAATAAGATAGCATATTCCCTCCTCAAATTCTGGGATACCTCTCCCATTCTTTATGATGTTTTAAAGATTACTGAAATTCTTTCAACCTGGAAGTTAAGTAGGCTTGTGAATGAAATGCACAAAGTTATATGTATGTATGTACATATATATATATATATATATATATATATATATATATATATATATATA
>NW_027186446.1:1574691-1602023 GCF_028583685.1 Petaurus breviceps papuanus | reverse complement strand
TATATATATATATATATATATATATATATATATATATATATATATATGTATTGCATTACAATTGTGGCTCTGGAGAGCATTTCAAAATATTTGAGTAGGTATAGTCACTTAGTGATTACATTTTGAGAGTCAGAAACTTGTGAAGGTAATCTCATAAGTCATGAGTCATTAGAGTGAGTTACCACATTGATGAAGTATTATCAGTACATATTTAATTATTTATATCAATAATATTATTAAGAACAATGTGCCCAATGCCAGTTTATGGGTTTTCAATAGTTTACTGCCCCTCATGATTCTCATAGCCACCCCTTTATAATAAAAATAGCTCATGACTATACTATTATTTAATAATATTTTTTGGTTGCTTCTCCAATTAACTCTTTCTGTCTTTTATTGAGATTTATATTTTAAAAAAACTTATTTTGCTACTTCTCACAAATAGTACTATGCCTTATTTTGAAAGTGACTCTTATTTCTATGGCACAATATTCAGGTAGGCAGTTTAGGATTAAATTGTTTGGTCTCAATTTGTTTAAATTGTTTCTTCAGAATACCTATACTAGGATGATAATTTTATGACATAGTGACCAATAAAGGATTTCTAAGATATCTACTTTTCCAAATTTATTTCTGAGGATTTTTTACCCTAGCTAAGGTCAACTTTTTAAAAATTTATCATACACAACTAAGGAAATACATATGTCCTTTTAGATTCCCATTCAGTCTGAGATCAATTGTATCTAACTCTTCCCAAATTTTATTCAGGTTATGAATTTTTTTCTTCTTTATTTTTGCTTGTTTGTCTAGTTTTAAATGGACACATTGACATATACAACTATTATAACTTTCTACCTATTTCTTCCTATGTGTATTGTTTTATTTTAAGTAATTAGATGTTGTTTCTTTTGTTTTATGTGTACATTCATATGCACAAATGTGTCCATTTTCGTACATTATTTTACCCTTAAGCAAAATGTAATCTCCCTGTGTATCTCTTAATCTTGCCTATTTTTACTGTTACTTTGAAATCATGATTGCTTTAAAAATTTCCCTAAAGAGGGGAGGCCAGGTAGCACAGCAAGTAAGAGCACCGGCTCCAGTGTCAGGATGACATGTGGATTGAATCCGGGCTCAGACACTTATTACCCACCCAGAAAGACCTGGCCATGTAACCTTTAGCAAGTTGCTTAACCCAAATTGCTTAGGGGCAGCCAGGTGGCTCAGTGAGTAAGAGCACCGGCTCCAATATTGGGATGACCTGGGGATCAAATCCGGGCTCAGATACTTAGCACCACACCCAGAAATAACTGGCTGTGTAACCTTGAGCAAGTTAATTAACCCCGATTGCTTTAAAGAAAAATTTGCCTAAAGCACAATAAATCCTGTGCCAATCACGCAATATAAGTGAGTAAACTTTTATATTTTGATTGTGTCTTTTTATAACAATATATTGTTGAATTTTCTTTTCAATCTATTCTGGTACCCTCTTCCAATCTGAGAGTGAGTTCATACCATTCACATTCATGACTATGATTGCTTATTACCTTCCATCATAATATCTTATGCTTTTCATTCTTTCCCTCTTTTCCTCTTCTTTACAAAGATTAAGGGGATGGATAAAGAGAGAGGATTTGATCAATGGTAATACATAATTGAAGGAGTCTGTTCTTACTTTTCTGTCATGTGTAGTGAGGCAAAACCTTTCCATCAGTCATGTTGCAAAAGACTAACTATATTTCCCTCCATCCTATCTCCACCATTTATTTTATTCCCTCCTTTGACCCCATCTCTCCTCAAAAGTATTTTCTCTCAGCTCCCGCCTTTCCCCCTGCATTATTAAAACTTTTTCTTGTCTCTTTTGTGTGAGATAAATTACCCCATTCTACTTGTCCCTTTCTCCTTCTCACAGTACCTCCCTCATCCCTTAATTTTCTTTTTTAGATATCATCCTTTCATATCCAACTCACCCTGTGCCCTCTGTGTGTATGTTTATAAATGTGTGTGCGTGTGTGTAGCCTCCAACTACCTTAATACTGAGAAAGGTCTCAAGAGTTATAAATATAATTTTTCCATGTAAGAATGTAAACAGTTCAACTTTAATAACTTTGTTATTATTTCTCTTTAGCTTTTCACACTTCTCTTGAGTTTTATATTTAAAAGTCAGTTCTGGTTTTTTCATCAAGAATGCTTTAAAGTCCTCTATTTCATTGAAATTCATTTTTCCCTGGAAGGATTCTACTCAATTTTGCTGGGTAGGAGATTCTTGGTTATAATCCTACCTGCTTTGACCTCCGGATAATCATATCCCAAGTACTTCTATCCCTTAATGTAGAAGCTAATAAATCTTGTGTATTCTTGACTGTATTTTCACAATATTTAAATTGTTTCTTTCTGACTGCTTACAATGTTTTCTCCTTGACCTGGCAACTCTGGAATTTGGATACAATATTCCTAGAAGATTTGCTTTTGAGATCTCTTTCAGGAGGTGAGTGGTGGATTCTTTCAATTTCTTCTTACCCTCTTGTTCTAGAATATCAGAGCAGTTTTCCTTGATAATTTCTTCAAAGATGATGTCTAGGATCTTTATTTATTCTGGTTTTCAGATAGTCCAATAAATTTTAAATGATCTATCCTAAATCTATTTTCCAAGTCAATGGTTTTTCCAATGAGATAGTGCATATTATCTTCTATTTTTTCTTTCTTTCAATTTTGTTTTATAATTTCTTGATTTCCCATAAAGTCATTAGCTTCCATTTGCTCCATTTTAATTTTTTTTTGCAGGGCAATTGAGGTTAAGTGACTTGCCCAAAATCACACAGCTAGTAAGTGTGTCAAGTGTCTGAGCCTGGATTTGAACTCAGGTACTCCTGACTCCAGGTCCAGTACTCTATTCACTGTGACACCTAGTCACCCCTCCGTTGTAATTTTTAAGGAATAGTTTTCTTCAGTGAGCTTTTGGAACTCCTTTTCATTTGCCCAATTCTACTTTTTAAGGCATTCTTTTCCTCCTTGACTTTTTTAACCTTTTTTGCCATTTGGGTTAGTCTACTTTTTAAGATGTATTTTCTTGAATATTTTGGGGGTTCCTCCTTTAGCAATCTGCTGACTCATTTTTCATTATTATCTTGCATCACTCTCATTTCTTTTTCCAATTTTTCTTCTACTTCTCTTATTTGATTTTCAAAATCATTTTTGAGCTCTCTTATGCCCAATTCATATTTTTCCTGGAAGCTTTGGATGTAGGAGCTTTGACTTTGTTGTCTTCTTCTGGTTGCATGTTTTGATTTTCCTTGTCACCAAAGAAAGATTCTATAGTCTGATTTTTTCCCTGCTTTTTGCTCATTTTCCAAGGCAATTATGTGACTTTTTAGCTCTTTGTTAAGTTTGGTCTCTGCTTCCCGTGTGGATGGTGTATTATCCCAAGTTTAAGGGTTTTATGCAACTGTTTACAGAGATACTTCAGTTCCTCTAAGCTTGTATGATCACAGGAGAGGTGTTTATTACTCTACTGACATCTGCTCTGATCTATGAGTGACCATAAGCAATTTTTTCTGCCTTGGAACTGTGAGAAGGATTCCCTCTCTACTCCTTCCACAAGTTCAGCCACATCAGCATTCCTCCTTATCCCAGGCCTGCCAGTCAGTACTGCTACCCAGATTGAAGCACAGACAAAGCAAGAGAATCTTGCGTGAGTGCCAGCAAAGAGATCCCTGCCATCCCCTTCTAATCAGTTGTTCAATCCCTCCATCTGTTGGCCAGGAGTTCTAGAAGCAGCTACTGCTCCTGCTGCTGCCACCACCCTAAAGCTGGGGCCAGACTGCACTTCTCTCTCACCCAGGTCCAATAGATCTTTCCAAGTGGCTTTCTGAGTTGTCTTTGGGGTTTGTGGGTTGAGAAGCCACAGCTGCCAATGATTCAGTCCCCTGAGGTCTTCTCCAAGTTTGTTAGGGCCCTGTCTGTACGGGTGCAGCCCACACTGGACTGGGCTCTTCTTTCAGACTGGTGAAACAGACCTTTTCTGTCTAACTTCCAGGTTGCCTTGGCCTGGAAATTTGTTTCATTCTGTCATTTCGTGCATTCTGCTGTTGTAGAACTTGTTCTAAGTAATTTTTTTACAGGTATTTGGAAGGCTTTGCATAAACTTTGCCTAAAAATAGGCAAGTCCCTATTTTTACTCCACCGTATTGGTTCTACTCCTATTTTTTCTTTTGTTACTTTACTTTTTTTTTCCAGTCACTATTGTTGTCTTCATAAATCGGTAAGCAGCTGACAATCGTTTATTATATGCTTATTAGGTGCCAGACCTGTGAAAAGCACTAGGAAAATAAAGACAGAAAGACAGCCCTTGCTTTTAAGAAGTTTATGTTCTAATGTAGTAAGACAACACTTAAAAGAATTGGAAAAGGGTGAGGTATTCAACAAATGGGCATGGTAAAGACAAGCCAGATTGTAGCCTGAAGAGCAATGAAGATGACTCACTTAAGGACTTTATTTAAATAGGGTGTTTAGGAGGAGCCAAATATTCAAAGGGAAAGGCTATTGGGATGCAGAATATTTCCAGTGTTTGACTTCCAGGACTGAAGTGGAGCTTTCAAACTAAAAAGCTTTCTGGGACAAAGCAGAGAAAGTCTAGAATGTAGCCTGAGGGAAAATGAAGATCAATCTTTTTTTTTTCTCTAAGGTTCAAATTGTAGTATTTATGGGGCTCCCCTGTTTTGGGTTTATCTTTTGGATTACAGCTAATTTGTGATACTGCTTTGTTCAGTATCTTCTTTTGCTTATATATATTTTAATTTAGGTTCTAGACTGGGATTCTATGTTTGAGCTAATCTTTCCCAGAACATTTAGATGGTTCAGGCAAGCATTGTTTTCTCTTGTCTCTTTAGTAATTTAGGTGTCATTGCTGCTATTGATATTTATGTGCTAATTGGTATACTTGGCCTTAATATTTGGTTTTTATCGCTCTCTTCACAGTTCACTGTAGATCCTGACCTGATATGGTATCTGTATTTTTCTCCAACTCTGAAATTGGGAGTTGGTTTCATCTCTGCTATGTTTCTGATTAACTTTAGTAGGATTCTGGAAATTACATAGTCCTAACCTCCTTGAAAAGCCCCACTATCACTCATGTCCAGGGGTGGAGTTGGCTCCATCACTCTCTCTTAACTTAACTTAACAGTATTATGATAATGTATATCTGGGCCATGTATGCTTCTGTAGTACTCTGTATGTGTTGATTCTCTCCCTACTTCTATTCTTTTTTTTAAGCAATTGGGGTTAAGTAACTTGCTCAAGGTTGCACAGCCAGTTATTACTGGGTGGGTACAAAGTGTCTGCCCCCGGATTCGATCCCAGGTCATCCCAACTCTGGGGCCGGTGCTCTTACTCACTGTGCTTCCTGGCCACCCCACCTACTTCTATTCTTATTAGCCAGTGCTGGGATCTGGCTTTAGGTTCCCAAGTATTGGAACTCATATTGACTTGTATTGCACTGTTCCTGTTGCTGACTGGCTTACTGTCCATTTATTAGATGTCTGACTTACTACTTCTGTTTTTTTTTTTTTCTCTGCCTCTATAGGTTTTCAGATTTTCCTGATCATCCACAGAGTTCTTCAGTGCAGCTCCTCTCCACACCTATGCTGGCTTCTACTCAAGCTGGCTTCCTTTATACAACATTTTTTTAAATTAAATTCACCTGATCTTTTCTGCTATTCTTAACTAGATGGAAGACCTGTTTTTTATTGGGGGTGGGGGAGAAAGGATTGTAGCTCACTGGTCTTTATGAGATCTTTTTAGTTATTTTCTAGGGTTTGAGATGTTTAGTCTCTGTGACTAAGTCTGTGATCTTTCACAATGTCATCTTAACTGGAAGTCATGGAGTTTATATTATACAGATGGTTACATATAAAATCTCTTTCAATAATAAATGATCTTAATGTTCTAAAAAGTGTTGCTTTCTTTATGAGACAGTAAAATTTATTGTCTATACTTTGAAAGATACTCCTAAATGACCCTACTTCCATTCACTTCTCACTGCAGTCTTTCTTTCCCATGTTATCAGATCAATATTCTCTTTACATTTAGAATGCCCCGGACCACTTCCCAATTGCTATGTGGGACTCTCAGTCAATGTTACCCTTATTTCAAGTTATTCTGTGGGTCTACATCTATTCATAACCATAGATCACAGCCCCCTTCAATGATGTGTTTAATTTTTCCAGTTGGCCAAAAGACACAGTTGTTGTAGTTCAAAGGCCATGCATTTAATGAAATTATGATTTAAAAAATAACAACAAAACATTTTCCCTGTAATTTAGAGTTGTCATTTTTCTTTTATATACATATACATATAAATATACATGTATATGTATGTATGTGACCAGCAAGGAGCTGACTACAAGCATTTACTTGAAGCAACACGCATGTACCAGGAACCCACTATGTGCTGGGACTAAAAATGAAAAGAAAACAAAATGAATTCCAACTTCTAAACATTTATATTTTATTGTCTTATATATGCACTTGTTCAAAGTCCAGCAATGAATCCTCATGACTACAGCTAGAGCCCAAATTTTTATGTAATTTAAAGCAAAATTGAGTAGAAAACATTTGGATTACATCTGATCTTTGCCTTGCTTTGTAATCAGCAAAACATTCCCTCCCCATCTTACAACACCCATATCTTTTTATTTGCAAATATGCTGTGTAAATTAATAAATAACAAATACAACATATAACACATTTCAGCAATATGTTTTATTTGAAAACGTTTCTTAGATACAGTAGCAATTTTGAAGTCCTGCCAAGTTCATTAAAATTGGATTCTACTGGTATCATCTCTGTGAGTTGTCACCTCTTAGGTCTTCTTTGATCCATACCAGTATTGGAAAGAAAGGCTTGTGTTTTGCTTAACGCTGTAAGCACACTTGTGATTTTTTACTTCTGTTTTTATTTGGAGGTTTTTTTTTTAACAAATTGATTATTGACACTTTTCCTTTATTCAGTATATATTTCACAGGTGAAGTCAATCTTATTCCCAGGCATCCATTGATGTTATTTTTATGATGCCTTTCTTTTCTTATCTTCAAGATTTTGCTTTCAGAAATAGACAGGACCTGTGATTTCACTGATATAAGGAAGTTTGAGGTAAGGAAATTTCCTTTTACCAATGCAGGGAAGCACTTTATCTGCAAATTATAGATTTAGAGGATTACCCAGAGTAGTGAGTGGTTAAGTAACTTGCCTAGGGTCATGCAGCCAACATCTGTAGGAGACTGGAATTGACCCTAGTTCATTCTGGCACCAGGACCAGCTCTCTATGCACTAAACAATGCTATTTTAAGGTAAAGGGGGAAAAGGGCAGTAGAATCAGGCAATAATGTAGATAGAAATAGAGCTCACAGATAACATGGGGGATGTAAGGATTGGCAGCTGTTTGTTCTAGTGTTCCATGTCACTTTAAATAGGAATTCATCATTAAAAAAATTTCATCATTAAAAACATCATTCCCTTTGTAGTTTACAAATTACATTGTTACCCATTAACTCATTTGAACTTGCAAATAACCTCCAAAGATAGGCAGAGCAGGTATCAAAGTCACACAACTTAGAGTTGAATTGATATTATTGTGATACCAAATCCTCCATGTTTAGTGTATGGTCATATAACTATTTGAGAGAATATATGGGAGTCAACCCCAGGCTTTCTAACACTCAGATTACTGCTCTTTGTATTACAACAAGCTGCCAGGGATTTTTTTTTCCATTTATGCAGGACATTCTACTGTGCTGTGTCTAATTCTAATCTCTTGCCAGAATTTGAGCCCCTTAAACTTAAAGTCCCTTCTTGGAGAACTTACCTATTTTACTAAAACATCCAAAGCAATTGCACTCCTTCATTGGTATGTCAAAATGTAATTTACTCTATTTTCAGTTTTGGTCCCCTATTGTTTTTGTTTTGTTTTCTTTCTTACTTTTTTGTCCCTATCTATTTTTAATTATATTAGTACAAATTCTCACAGATTAGAATTTAGTGAATTTCTGTCTTTACCACTCTGAGTACTTATTAGCAAGCATTAACTGTGAAAAAAAAAACATTCTTAAGGGAGAATTTCAAGGAGAAATCAAAAGCAATATCAATCAGATCAGTTCATCAATAGTAGCCTTCTCTTTTTAAACTCTGAGTTTCAATTTATGATGGCAAAGCATTGTTGATATAAATATATGATTGTTTTTAATAGTATTTTATTTTTTCCTAATGGCATGTCAAGAAAATTTCTAGCATTCATTTTTTTTTATTTAAAGCAAACGGGATTAAGTAACTTGCTCAAGGTTACACAGCCAGTTATTTCTGGGTGTGGTGCTGAGTATCTGAGCCCGGATTTGATCCAGGTCATCCCGACACTGGAGCCGGTGCTCTTACTCGCTGAGCCACCTGGCCACCCCTCTAGCATTCATTTTTATAAGACTTTGAGTTCCAGGCTTTCTCTCTTCTCCCTCCATCCATCCATCCATCCTTTCCTCTCTTCCTAAAATGGTAGCCAATTTGATATAGGCTATACATGTAGAATTATGTAAAACATATTTCAATATTAGTCACAGATATGAAAGAAGAAAGAAAAGGAAAAACAAAAAAAGTGAAAAAGTATGGTTTGATCTGCATTCAGAATTCATCAGTTCTTTACCTGGATGCAGATAGCATTTTTCATCACTGATCTTTTGTACTTGCTTTGGATTGTCATCTGAAAAAGAGCTTATTCAATTTTAGCTTATCACTGCACTACATTGCTTATATGGTGTATAAAATTTTCCTGGATCTACTCATTTAAGTTTGCATCAGTTCATAAAAGTATTTCCAGTTTTTTTTTTTAATTTAATTTTTATTTGATTTTAAAATTTTGAATTCTAGATTCTTTCCCTTTCTCTCTTGTCACCCACCCTTACTGGGAAGATAAGAAATTCAATATAGGTTGTACACATGTATTTATGCAAAGCATTTTCATAGTGGATATAATGTGAAACACTGACTATATTTCCCTCCATCCTATATCCCACCCTCACTTGTTCTATTCTCTATTTTGACCCTGTCCCTTTTCAAAAGTGTGTGCTTCTAACTTCCCTCCCCCCACAACCTGTCCTCCCCTCAATCATCCCCCCTCTCATCCCTTTTTCCCTAATCTCCTGTAGGATGAGACACCCTATTTAGTGTGTAGGTCATTCCCTCCCTAAGCCAAATACAATGAGTAATGTTGACCCATTCCCTTTTGGCTTCCTGTTCTTCCCCTCCATTGTAACAGTTTTCCCGTACCTCTTCTATGTGAGATAATTTGCCCCATTCTGTCTCTCCCCATCTCCTCTCATTATATTCCACTCTCACCTCTCAATTTCATCTCTTAGGTATCATCCCTTCCTATTCAATTGTTCCTGTGCCCTCTATCTATGTATACCTGTACACAAATATAAACACACTCACATATGTATTCATGTACCCATATACCCTCCTATATAGACATATATATATATATATGTATATGTATATATACACACACACACACACACATTTATGCTCTCTTCAACTATTCTCATAGTGAGAAAAGTTTCATAAGTTACAATTACTTTTCCATGTGGGAATGTAAATCGTTCAACTCTGATAAGTTCCTTATGATTACTTTTCCCTGTTTACCTTCTCATGCTTCCCTTGTTTCTTTTATTTGAACATCAAATTTTCTATTCAACTCTGTTTTTTTTCATCATGAATGCTTGAAAGTCCTCTATTTCATTGAATGACCATATTTCCCCCGAAACATGATACTCAATTTTGCTGGGTAGGTGATTCTTGGTTTTGATGCCAGCTTCTTTGACCTATGGAATATCATTTTCCAAGTCCTTTAATCCCTCAGTGAAGAAGCTGCCAGATCATGTGTTACCCTGATTGTGTTTCCACAATATTCAAATTGTTTCTTCCTGGCTGCTTGTAGTATTTTCTCCTAGATCTGGGAATTCCAGAACCTGGCTATAATATTCCTAGGAGTTTAATTTTGGGGATCTTTTTCAGGAAGTGATTGGTGGATTCTTTCAACCTCTATTTTGCCCTCTGGTTCTAAAACATCAGGGCAATTTTCCTTGAGAATTTCTTGAAGGATGATTTCTGGGTTCTTTTTTTGATCATGGCTTTCAGGTAGTGCAATAATTTTAAATGATCTCTCCTGGATCCATTTTCCAGGTCAGTGGTTTTTCCAATGAGATATTTCACATTGCCTTATAGTTTTTTTTTTAATTTCTTTGGATAAGTTTATTCATATCTTGATTTCTCATAAAGTCACTAGCTTCCTTTTCCTCCAATCTAATTCTGAAGTGAGCTTTCGAGATTCTTTTTTCATCAGGCAAATTTGGCTTTTTAAGGCATTCTTGTCCTCCTTGGTTTTTTGAGCCTCTTTTACCATTTGAGTTCATCTATTTTTTAAGGTGTTATTTTCTTCAATCAGGTTGTTGACTCTCTTTTTATGATTTTCTTGCATCATTCTCATTTCTCTTCCCAATTTTTCATCCACTTCTCTTATTTGGTTTTCAAAATCCTTCTTAAGCCCCTCTATGGCCTCCAACTACTTCATATTTTTCTTGGAAGCTTTTGGTACATGAGTTCTGACTTTGATTTCTTCCCCCTGTTTTATGTTTTGATTCTGTTTTGTCCCCCAAAAAGGAATCTAGAGTCAGCTTGTTCTGTTTGCTTTGCTTCCTTTGCTTGCTCACTTTGCCACTCAATTACTTGACTTTTGAGCTTTTAGCCACAGTAGAATTCTGCTTCCAGAGAGGAGATCTCTGTCCCAAATCGCTGGGGTTTTTGCAGCTGCTGGAGGTATTAGTTGGCTGTCCTCTCTGAAGCCTCCACTGGCTCTGGCACCTGGTCACACACACCTGCTCTGAAGCAGCCACACATCAGCAGCTACTGTGCGTCAGATGCTTCTCCCTCCAGGGGAAGAGGCTGGACTGCACTCTCGGACCCCCTGTTCCCACAAAGTATTAATGTTCCAATTTTCCCACATGTTCTGCAACATTTATCATTTTACTATTTTGTCATATTAGTCAATCTAACAGTTGTAAGGTGGTTTCTCAGAACTGGTTGAATTTGTATTTCTCTAATCAATAGTGATTTAGAGCACTTCTTCATATATTGTGTATGTATATATATATATATATATATATATATATATATATATATGATTTCTATTGATTTTGTTATTGATATGTCAATTATATTGACAGGTTTCCTAAACCAATCCTTCATTCTATATAATTCTGTGTAAATCCCACCTCATTATAGTATATAATTCTTGTGATATATTGCTGTTATCACACTGCTCATATTTTAGTCAACATTTTTGCATCACTACTCATTAGGGAAATTTGTCTATAATTTTTCTTTTTCTGTTTTATTACTTCTTGGTTTAGGTATCAGCACCATATTTGCATCATATTTTTCCATGCCGTCTATATAGTATTGAATTAATTTTTCTTTAAATATTTGGTAGAATTCACTCGTGAACCTATCCCACCCTTAAGATGTTTTTTAGGGAGTTTATTATTGACTTATTCAATTTCTTTTTCTGAGGGTTTATTTAGGCATTCTATTTCCTTATCTGTTAATCTGAGTAATGTATATTGCCATAAATATTCATCATTTTAACTGATTGTCAAATTTATTCACATTTAATTGAGTAAATTATTTCCTAATGATTAATTTAATTTTTTTTCTTAATTGCTGATGATTTCACATTTGTTCATTTTTGATACTGGATACTTGGTTCTTTTTTGTTGGTTGTTTTTTTGTTTTTAAATCAAATTAATCCATGGCTTATTGATCTTATTTTTTTTATAGCACCATCTCCTAGTTTTATTTTTAAGCTCATTTTTTACTCCCAATTTTATTAATTTCACCTTTTTCAGAAATTCTAATTTAGTGTTTAATTGGGGGATTTAATTTGTTCTTTTTCTAGCTTTTCTAGTTGCATGCCTAACTAATCGATCTGCTCTTTATTTTGTTGATGTAAGAATTTAGAAAAAAAAACTTCTAGAGGAATTGCTGTGGCTGCATCTGACAAATTTTGGCATATTTTCTCGTTGTTTTAATTTTCTTTAATGAAATTAATGATTATATGTACCCACTTTGACCCACTTACTCTTTAGGGTTATATTATTTTATTTCCAAATCATTTTAATCCATCTTTCCATTGTCCTTTGTTGAATGTATTTTTTTACATTATCATCTGAAAAGAATAAATTTAATATTTCTGCTTTTCTACATTTGATTGTGAGGTTTTTATGCCTTAATACATGGTCAAATTTTGTGTAGATGTTATGTGCTGCTGAGAAAAAAAAAAGTAAATATTCCTTTCTGTTCCCATTCAGTTTCCTCCAAAGATCTGTCATTTATAACTTTTATAATATTCTCTTCACCTCTTTAGTTTCTTTCTTGTTTGTTTTTTGGTTGGATTTATTTCACTTTGACAGAGGGAAGTTGAGACTCCCCCACTAGTATAGTTTTGCTGTCTATTTCTTCCTGTAACTCACTTAACTTCTCCTCTAAAATTTAGATGCTATACCACATGATGCATAAATATTTATTATTGATATTACTTCATTATCTATGGGACTTTTTAGCAAGATATAGTTTCCTTCTTTATATCTTTTAATTAGGTAATTTTTGCTTTTACTTTCTCTGATTGCAGTTTTGTTGTCCCTGTTTTTTTAACTTCAGTTAAAGGATAATATATTCTGCTCCAGCCTCTTTCCTTTCCTCTGTGTCTGTCGCTCTGCTTCATGTGTTTTTCTTGAAAAAAAAAAACATACTGGAGGATTCTGTTGTTGTTGTTTTTTTTATCTGACCTGTAATCCACTTCTATTTTATTGGAGAGATAATCCAATTCACATTAACAGTTATGATTATTAACTGTGCATTTCCCTCTATCTTATTTTTCCTTCTGTTTTTCCACTCTCTCCTTTCACCCTTTTCCTCTTCATTAGTGCTTTGTTTCTGTCTACCACCTCCCTTGATATGCCTTCCCTTCTGTGGGAAACATCACCACCTTCACCCCCAACCCCACTTTATTTCATCTCCTCTCCTCCTACTTCCCTGATGGATAAGATGTATTTCTGTATTTAACTGATTTTGCATATCATTCCCTCTTTGAGTCAATTCTGATGAGAGTGAGTTTCAAGTTATGCCCATCACCCATGCTCCCATCTTCTCATTCACTTTAATAGGCTCTCAGAAGTCCCGTTAGTGTTACTGATGATTATTTCTTTAGTAAGATGCATTAATAAAGTCGGGAATGCCTGGGTTCACAGTCTGCCTGTGATATTGGTTATGTGTTTTTGGAAAAGCCATTTAAACATAAGTGATTAACTCAATTATTTGGGAATACAAATTATCTTTGAGTTAAGGAACTATCTCAATGAAATAAGTGCCCATAACAGAGAATTCCCTCCATCAGCACTGGACCAGATAAAAGCACAATACAATTTAAAAACAAAAGCTCTTGTATCTAAGGGAGTCATGCAGTTTGTCAGAATAGTTGTTCTCTCCAGTGTTAACAGGAAACTTTATTGTGTAGAGTTGCTGTAGAGAAGTCTTTCTCCTATTACAAATTTGATGAATTTTTCCATTTGGTTATGTTGGTCTTCAGGTAAGATATATGTCTTCACTCGGTGCCTATTTAAAGGTTTTCTAGCTTGCTTGGACCTTTGAGAACTTGTGTTCTACTGGCCTGAGGATTCAGGGTTGCTTTGCTTGAATCCATAAAGAGGTACCAAAACAGTAATTTATTGGAGGTAGGTAAGTGATTATATTTATCAATAACATGATTAATTATTGGCAACAGTAACTATCCCCAGAGGCTTATTTCCTGAGGTTTAATTGAAAACTGATGTGTTTTTCTTGGCTGTGAAAACCAAAGAAAAACATAAAAGCATTCTCAACTCCCTTCTTCTTTGGCATCAATAGTGTCAGAGTGGCAGAAAAGTGAGCAGAGTGACAAGAAGAACACTTTTCAAACTACTTCTGATCATTCATTTAACTATTTGTACTAAATCTGTGATTTTAATGAATTGACGAACCACATGTGGAAGCAAATCAAATCCACATTGAATCTTCCCATATGGAGAAAATCTTCAGACATAAAGAAGTGGTAACTAAGTGGAAAGAAGTATCAAGGGGTGGCCAGGTAGCACAGCGAGTAAGAGCACCGGCTCCAGTGTCGGGATGACCTGGGGATAAAATCCGGGCTCAGATACTTAGCACTACACCCAGAAATAACTGGCCGTGTAACCTTGATCAAGTTACTTAACCCCAATTGCTTTAAAAAAAAAAAAAAGACTCAAAATTTCTCCTTGAGGAGCAAAAGGAATTAGCTAGGTTAGTTGAATCATGTGACATAGGAGAAGTAGAAATAGGATATTTAGTCATCTCATCATGCAGTGCTCATTATGTGCATAAACAGGGTGGGAATTTGGAGCAGGGGTAACCAATGAGAAGAAGGCTAGTGTTGTTTCCTTTAAGTTTCATTACCTCATTCCAAGGCCTGTGGAATCTTAACCCTTTGCTATTGCTAAACTTCAAAAAGTCATTTTATTCCCTTAAAGTAGCAAACTTGAAACAAGGAGTTAGAAGCTAAGTTCTAATGGCTGAACAAAACAACGAGAAAGCTTAAAAACCTTTTAGAACCATCCCAATTCAGGGTGACTGTATC
The DNA here is from genome assembly GCF_028583685.1 of Petaurus breviceps papuanus. NCBI lineage: Eukaryota > Metazoa > Chordata > Mammalia > Diprotodontia > Petauridae > Petaurus > Petaurus breviceps. Next base: position 1,587,277 of record NW_027186446.1, on the reverse strand, counting down.
ACACTATTTTATGACCTCCAAATGTTTACTATCCATATCATGAGAAAGGAAGTTTTTTGGTTCTAAATACAAATTGACAAGGAAGTGGATGGAGCAGGGTCAATTTGGAATATATGTTCTCAAGATGTGTCTGTTTTCCTTTCCTTGGGAGTATGTCCCAAGATAAGGGGAAATTCTACTTCCAGCCTTATCTGGTCTCTGGAGTTGCTGACACAGGAAAAGGTATTTTTAAAGCAAAGCAGTCTGTATGATTAATTCAGACTTTGACCAAATATATGATATTTAATGATTATCACTATCTTTCACATATGGAAGAGGATTCTGATGGAGAAGAAAGAAATAAGCAAGGGAGACAGAGGAAGCTCTCATACTTGAATGGAGGTTAGGATTATATTGGTAGTGTGGTGCTAAATCATCTTCACCTAGTCAAAAGTCCCACTGAGAGATTTGGCTGAACTGTTTCTCTCACTGAGACTGAGAAAACCAGTAAAGTGCTTTTTTAAAAATTTTAAAAATTAATTAATTTTTTTATTTTTAGTTTTCAACATTCATTCCCACAAGATTTTGAGTCACAATTTTTTCTACCCATTTTACCCCTACCCCACCCTAAAATAGCAAGCCTACTGAATACCCCTTGCCCTAATCTGTTCTCTCTTATATACTCCACCATCAACTCCCTATCTTTCTAGCAGGGTAAGATGGGTTTCTATACCCCAGTACCTATACATCTCATTTCACAGTTTCATGTAAAAATCAAATTTTTAAACATTTGTTTTGAAAATTTTGAGTTCCATATTCTCTCCCTTCTTCCCTGCTCACCCACCCACACTGGGAATATAATCAGTTCAATATAGTTTGTACTTGTGTAGCTACCTAAATCACTTCCATAGTAGTTATATTGTGAAAGACTAACTATATTTCTCTCCATCCTATCCCACCCCCACTTATTCTATTTTCTCCTTTGACCCTATCCCTTTTCAAAAATGTTTGCTTCTAACTATCCTCTCCTCCAATGTGCTCTCCCTTCTATCATTCCCCCTCTTATCCCCTGCCCCCCTATTTTCCTGTAGGGTAAGATTCCCAATTGAGCATGTGTCATTCTATCTTTAAGCCAAATTCAATAAGAATCAGGTTGTCACATTGCCTTTCACCTTCCTGCTCTTCCCTTCCATTGTAACAGTTTTCTCTTGCCTTTTATATGAGATAATTTACCCTAATCTATCTCTCCCTTTATACTTCTCCCAATAAATTCCTCTCTTGCCTCTTAATTCTATTTTTTAGATATCATGCCTTCATTTTCAACTCATCTTGTGCCCTCTATGGATACCTGAATCTACATATGCCCACACTTACATACCTATTTATATACACATACATCCTCCTATACATGAAAATATATGTATGAATACATATATATGTACACACATATATATGTGTGTATATATATGTATATGTATATGTGTGTATATATATATATATATATATATATATATATATATATATATATATATTCCCTTCAACTATCCTGATACTGAGAAAACTCTTATGAGTTACAATTTTCATTTTTTTTTCCATCTAGGAATGTAAATAGTCCATCTTTAATAGGATCCTTATGATTTCTTTTTCCTGTTTACCTTCTTATGCTTCTCCTGCTTCTTATTTTTGAAAGTCAAATTTTCTGTTCATCTCTGGTTTTTTCATCAAGAACATTTGAAAATCCTCTATTTCATTGAATGACCATATTTTTCCCTGTAGCATTATACTCAGTTTTGCTGGGTAGGTGATTCTTGGTTTTAGTCCTAGCTCCTTTGACCTCCAGAATATCATATTCCAAGCCATTTGATCCCTTAATATAAAAGCTTCCAGGTCTTGGGTTATCCTGACTGTATTTCCACAATACTGAAATTGTTTCTTCCTGACTGCTTGAAGTATTTTCCCCTTGACCTCAGAATTCTGGAATTTGGCTATAATATTCCTAGGAGTTTTCTTTTGGGGATCTTTTTCAAGACATGATTGGTGAATTCTTTCAATTTCTATTTTGCCTTCTGGTTCTAGAATATCAGGGCAATTTTGCTTGATAATTTCTTGAAAGATGCTGTCTAAGCTCTTCTTTTGATCATGGCTTTCAGGTAGTCCAATAATTTTTAAGTTATCTCTCCTGGGTCAATTTTACAGGTCAGTGGTTTTTCCAATGAGATGTTTTGCATTGCCTTCTATTTTTTTCATTTTTTTGTATCTGTTTTATAGTATCTTGGTTTCTCATAAAGTCATTAGTTTCCAATTGCCCCAATATAATTTTGAAGGAGTTATTCTCTACATTGAGTTTTTGAAATCCCTTTTCCACCTGGCATTCTTCTCCTCACTGGCTTTTTGGGCCTCTTTTGTCATTTGAGTTAGTCTATTTTTTATGGTGTTATTTTTTTCAGTATTTTTTAGTGTATTTTATTTCAGTGTATTTTAGCAGGCTGTTGACTCACTTTTCATGATTTTCTTGCATCATTCTCATTTGTCTTCCCAATTTTTCCTCCACTTCTCTTACTTGATTTTCACAATCCTTCTTGAGCCCCTCCATGTCCTGTAACCAATTCATATTTTCCTTGGAGGCTTTTGATGCAGGAGTTCTGACTTCACTGTTTTCTTCCTGCTTCATGTCTTGATCCTTTTTGCCCTCACAAAAGGTTTCTATGGTCTGTTTGTGCTTCCTCTGTTTGCTCACATTGCCAGCCAATTCCTTGACTTTTGAGCTCTTTGACACAGTAGAACTCTGCTTCCATAGGGGAGAGCTTTGTCCCAAATAGCAGGGGGTTTTGCAGCTGCTGGAGCTATTAGGAGAGCACCTTCTCTACAGCCCACACAAGCTCTGGCTCAGTGGTCACACAGCACAGGACCACCACCCAAGACTGTGATCCAAATCCAAGCAAGTTAAAACCAGAGTGATAACCCTCTGAATGGTAGCTTGGTTCCCCTAAGATCTGCAGGCCAGGAGCTCTGGAAGCAGCCACACAGTGTCAGCTGCATGGCCACTTCTCACCCCTGGTGCAGGGGCCAAACTGTGCTCTTCAGTTCCTCCCTGTTCCAACAGTGTTCTGCACTGACCTTTTACTTTGTCTTTGGCATTTATGGGTTGAGAAGTTTGGAAACCACCCCAGCTCCTGATGATTAACTCTTCTCAAGTCTTCTCTGGCTGCAGCTGGTTGGGACCACCCTGAGGCTGGAACCATGTGGCTCATACTGGCCTGTGCTCAGCTCCCAACTTAGTGCAATAGACCCTTTCTGTCTGCCTGCCGGGCTTCCTTCAGCAGCAGATTTGTTTCTGTCTGTCACTTTGTGGGTTCTGTAGCTCTAAAGTTTTTTTAGAGTCATTTTTTGCATGTATTGGAAGTGATTGGAGTGGGAGGCCATGCCAAGTTCATGCTTCTACTCCACCATCTTGGCCTAGAAGTGCAGTAAAATTCTTTAATTCTTTCCCTTCTGCCTTTATTTCTGCCTGCAGATGCCAGAAACTAACTCTATGGTTACTCTGTTCTTTAAGTTTGTTTATAATTACAGTTTTGTATCCTCAAATGCATTTTACCCTTGATGTAATACTGTATTTGATCATCATTTTTTTCTGATGCTTATCTATTACTAATTGGGTCTATGGGGGATGGGGGAGCGTGTATAATAAAAGCCCAGTAAATAACTGCAAATGTGCATAATTGAAAGGATAAATGGGATATAAAATAGTCAAGATTTCATTCTGACTTGATGGTTCCTCAAAAGAGAGCCATCAGAAGCCATTTAATCCAAAGTATTACCTGACCAAAAATTCCTATCTTATAAATGTTTGCCTGGATTTTTCATGAATAAATAAAGGAATGAAAGAATAAAAAAAAGTACCTATTCTATGCAAATCACCATGCCTCCTTCTGGGGATACAAATAGAAAAGATATTCCCTTCCCTCAAAGAGATGACAATTTACAGTGGAAGACAACATTTATGGAAAGTTTTGGTTGCAAATCAGATGGAAAGGGCCCATGGTCTTTAGGGTACAGTAGCAAAGCAGTAAATCAGTCAGTCAACTAGTATTTATTGGGCAAATTCTATGTGTCAGGCACTGGGCTAAATGTTTTGCATGAAGACCTCCAGTGAGGAAGCACCTTCTAATTTCCAAGGCAACTCTTTCCCCTTTTATGTTTCTGATCATTAGGAGACCATCCTACATTAAACTCCTTACAATAAGTTTAAATTGGCCTCTGTAACATGTGCCTTACAGCATCTAGGTCTGTCCTCTATACACAATTTAACAAGTTATTTAATCTAGCTGGCCTCTATAAGGTAGAGAAATCAACCTAGCTAAAGCATCAAGGCACTCAGAAGGAGAGATAGGAGGCAACATGTGCAGGGGGAGTCAAACCACTCTCCTGACCCTTACCAACATCTCTCATTACTGGCTAACTACCACTGAGTTGCATTAGTCTCTGTCTCCTCAACAGCCACAGATACCAAGGACTTGTAAAAGAAAGTTCTTAACATTATCAACTGGTTCAGCATCAGAGATTGATTTAGTTTTGTCAATGGAGCTGATATCAAAGAAGATACATTAGCATCAGCTTTGTTACTGAATTCTAAGGACCATGGGATCTTTCCATCTGATTTGCAAATGAAATTTCTATATATGTTGTCACATGCACACACACACACACACGCACACACGCTCGCATGGGCATGCATGCACCTACCATTATAATATAAACTCCTTGAGAGCCCAGAGTGTCTCTGCTTTTCTGGCTTTTGAAAAAAAAAATAGCCAAAGAAAAGGAAGCCAAAAAAAGACTAAAAAATACCAGTCACAATATATTATAGTTTACAATTCTTTTCTCAGTAGAAAATGGGCAGATTGAAGCTTTGGCCCTATGAGGACCAGCTTTCTGTCAGCAATTGGCACTGTTTATAACCTCTGCATAGTAAAAGAAAAAAAATCATGACAGGTGATCTTTGTTATGACACCTATCTTCATGGGTAAAGAGAAGAAGGAAACCTCATCATCTGACGGATGTATCAATGAAATAGCCTATCTTTGCTCATAAGAGAAGATGAATGTCATAACAAAGATTAGACCTTGGGTGTTACATGTGTATACCATATATTACCATGCTTCAGAGGTGGAACTCCTTGGGATAATAACTATGGGAAATACATGCTTAGATTAAGAATTTTGTATCTATGCCATAATATATGCATATATACCTATCAGGCAGAAAGTATCATATGCACCACTGAAATGTGTCTAGAGATGGGTAAAGGAGATGGAGCAGGTACTAGGGAAAAGCCTAAAAGCCAAATACATAAAGATCCTTTCAAGGACCTGTAATATTTTTAAAGCAATTGGGGTTAAGTAACTTGCTCAAGGTTACACAGCCAGGTGTTTCTGGGTGGGTGCTAAGTGTCTGAGCCCAGATTTGATTCCCAGGTCATCCCAATACTGGGGCCGGTGCTCTTACTTGCTGTGCTACCTGGCCACCCTGAGGACCTGTGATGTTTATCTGGGAGAAGAACAATAAACAAATAAACAACACTTTAGTGTCTGTTATGTGCAAAGTACTATGCTAAGCAGTGGGTATACAAAAAGAGGGAAAAGACAATTCCTGCCCTCAAATAACTTGCAATTTAATTGAGGACACAACATGCAAACAAATATATAGAAAGTTAAGTAAACACAACATGAATAGTACATAATTAACAGTTGAAACACTAGAATTAAGAGGAGTTGAGAAAGGCTTACTGTAAAACTGCAATTTTGATTGGGACTTATTGGAAGCCAGGGAAGTTAATAGGTGGAGTTGAGGAGGGAGAGCATTCCAGGCATGAGGGAAAGCCAGAGAAAATGTTCAAGGCCAGGAAATGGAGCATCTTGAGTGAGAAAGAACAAGAAAGCCTATGTACAAGGGTGGGAGATAGGGAAGTTGTAAGTTGTTAGAAGATGGAAATGGTAGAAGATAACAGGTTATGAAGTATTTTGAATGCCAAACTGAGGATTTTGTATTTGATCCTGAAGGTAATAGAGAAGGAAAGAAGGGAGGTAGGGGGAGGGAAAGGAGAGAACTAGGTATTCTTTTATGTAGTAGTTTTTTTTTCCATTCTTGAAGCAAATGTATTGTCTTCAGCATGTACCACTATCTCTGGCTTATGGCCATCCTCTGTGACTGCCTATATGGTTACCTTTAATTTCTTGTACAAGGCTATATTAAATGGAGCCACTTCCAAATATAACCTGAAGATGCACTGCCTGTATAATATTAGGGGATTACTAATCCTAATCTAAGATGCTAGGTGGTACAGTGGGTAGAGAATCTGGCCCGGAGTCAGGAAAACCTAAATTCAAATCCAGCTTCAGATACTTACTGGCTATGTGACTGGCAAATCACTTACCCCTGTTTGCCTTAGGTTTGTTTTAGGTTGTTTGTTTTTTACTTTTGTTTTGTTTTTATCTGTAAAAATGAGCTGGAGAAGAAAATGGCAAATCACTCTTAAAAGTTATGTAGTTTACGGGCGGCCAGGTGGCTCAGCTATTAAGAGCACTGGCTCCAGTGTCGGCATGACCTGGATCAAATCTGGGCTCAGATACTTAGCACCACACCCAGAAATAACTGGCCGTGTAACCTTGAGCAAGTTACTTAACCCCGATTGCTTAAAAAAAAAAAGTTATGTGGTTTAATCCATTCTAACATTTTCTTTTATCTTTTAAAAATAGAGAGTAAAAGAATGAAAATAACCAAGCCTAAACTGTTGAAATTAATTGTTAAAGTTCTTACATTAGAGGGAGGATCTGATCCCAAGTCTTGTTATTCCTGGTTCAATTTTCTGTCTTCCTGGAAGAAAAAGCGCCTGAGTAGGACTTTGATAAATGAGGAGGATATAAACAGGCTAATACTGGGTTCAGAGAATTCCAGACACAGTGAAAGCTTTGAGGAAAAACACAAAAATTACAAGACAATAGATTTCCAACTGGAGAAGGCCTTGGAGTTTTTATGGTTCAATTTCATTGTTTTTGTTGTAGTTGTTGTGCAGTAGTTTGGTTGTTTTCCAACCCCAAGGGACCATAACACATCAGGCCTTTCTCCCCTCCATTATCTTGAAATCTATACAAGCTTGTGTTCATTGTTTCTATGGCATTACCCATTCATCTCTTCCTCTTCTATCTGCTTTCCCTTTTGCCTTTGATCTTTTCAGCATCAGGTTCTTTTCCAATAAGTTCCACCTTCACATAATATGGCCAGAGTATTTAAGCTTCAATTTTAGAATTTTACATTCTGGTGAGTAGCTGTAGCAGCAAGCACCCTGGAGTCCTCAGGGTTTGCTGCCACCACAGGTTCTTGGATCTGCTTTGTTAAAGGAAAGAAACTCAAAATGGGTTAACAAGCTTACTTTAATCAGTCAGACATATATCATTTACCTTCTTCAGGAGAAAAAGGTCAGCACCCCGAACTTCAAAGTATACAGGCAGAATTATCAAGACAGAAACAGATCAAGTAGACAGATTTCCAAACCATCCAACCATTACATCCATACCCAGTCAACATCTGGGTTTCCACATCTGGGTTTTTCAAAGCCAGGGGGGCCCTGGACAACGGCTTCCCAGAATACAGATCAAATCACAGAACACTTCTCAAAGTGAGCCCCCAAAACAAAGCCTCACATCAGGGCTTATATAGCCTTCTCCTGGCTCAGAGAATGTAACAACCTTATTGACCCACTGGCCAATCAAGAAGTATCTACTGAAAAACAAGCCTCCCACCACAGGCTTCAGGTGCACTTTAGCCTAGGGGCAGGGAAGATCTTCCAAATCTGCATTCCCATTACAGTAGCCTGAACTAATTTCTTCAAGTACTGACAGATTTGACCTCCTTGATGTCCTAGGGGTTCTCAATAATCTTCTCCAGCATCACAATTTGAAAGTGTTGATTTTAGATGGAAGAGAAAAGGCAGGAGTTGCCTGAGCTCTCCCCAATTTCCTTTAGAAACAACATTAAATTAAACCTCAAAATGGAGTGACAGAATCTGCAAAAAAAAAAAAACAGAGTGAAACAATCTTCCAGATTAAGATAAGTTAGAAGGAATTCAGTAAAAGTCTGTATCACTTGAATAAAAGGGAAGGGCACCCCAGCACAGATGATCCCCAGGCAAGCCAGTGGATGGCTGTTCACAGTACAGATCAGTAACCAAAACCACTTGGTCTTGACACAGCACATCAGAGACACAACAAGCCAACTGTGAGACCTCCAGCCCATGGTGCCATGCAGTCTGATATAGGTTCTACAAATACCTTCATACTAAACATTAGTCAAGTTGTAAAGAACTATAACTAATGGAATAAACAATGAGAAAGAAGGAACAAAACAAAGCAAAAGAGAGAGAAAGAGAGAGAGAGAGAGAGAGACAGAGAGAGAGAGAGAGAGAGAGACAGAGAGAGAGAGAGAGAGAGAGCACAAGTAGTTTACTTCAATCTTCATTCAAACTCTGTAGTTCTTTCTCTGGATGTGGATAGCCCTCTCCATATTGAGTCCCTTAGAGTTGTCCTATAACCTTGCATTGCTGACAGGAGTCCAGTCTATCAAAGTTATTCATCACAGATACAATGTGTCTGTAATTGTGTACAAATTTCTCCTGGTTCTACTCTCCTCACTCAACATCAGTTTATATACATACATATTCTTTCCCTAAGATTAGGAAAGAAGAAACAGGAAGAGAGGAAAGAATAGCCAGGGGTCCCTTGTGCAAACTTACCTGATTAAATTCCTCAGAACTAGCTGCCCCATGACTGAGATCATGTCACAGTTCAAATCCTACCTTCTCCAAGAGACATTATGCCCTCTTCCCAAACTCAGTTCCTATTGGTACCTTCCCTTTGAGATTACCTTCCATTCATCCTGTATAGATTTTATATTTACATAGCTTCTTCCTAAGGAAGAAAGAAAACTACAGATTACATAGAGTTCAGATGTCAAATAGTCCACTTCCCCAATATACTCCTATGTTGCCTGGTGTGTGTGTTTGTGTGTGTGTGTGTGTGTATGTGTGTGTGTGTGTAGAAAGGAGGGGTGGTGTGGGGAGAAATAAGAGGAAGAAATCTATCATCTTCTTGAAAATTCCCTTAAGCTTTGCTCTTGGATATCTGAAGTTCTATGAGAACTGTTTTGCAGCATAAAGTATTGTGATTAGAGACAAATGACTTGAGTTAAGTACCAGCTACACTTTTTATTAGCCATGTAACCTTTGGCAAAATACCAAATCATAGACTTTCAGAGATGGAGAGAAAGTCAGAGGTCATCTAGTTTTTAACCTGTATTAGAATAAGATTTCCTTCTACAATAAACCTGGCAAATTATCCTCCTATTTTTGTCCAAAGACCTCTATTTGGGGACCAAAGGAACTGCCTCAAGCAGCCCATTTCACTTGGGATACTTAGATTTCTTAATTTGTTTCCCTCATATCAATCTGAAATCTACTTCTCTACACCTTCTACTCCCAGATCCTAGTTTTCTTGCCTGGAGTCTACCAGAAATATAATGCCCCATCAATAAGACAATTCTTAAAATATTTGATGATGGCTCTCATGCTCATCCCTACCCACCCCTTACAGTTTGAAGAGCCCCAGGTACTTCAGTTGATCCTGAAGTGAGACTTTCAACATAAGTTCAAGTTCTTTCAAGTCTTTTGGTCAATTTCTTTGTACTTCATGATATCAATAATGTCTCTCCTAAAATGTTGAGTACAGATTAAAATGAAATGTCATAGATGGGGCCTGATCAGGGCAAATGATGGTGAGACTATGATGCCTTTTTTGTGAATACTACTTTTAATGTTGCCACTTTATTCTTCCTTTTCTTTCACCTCCCTTGTCTATTCAGGTGCTAATTCTTATTTGATCTCCACAAAATACATCATATATGGCATCTTATCCACTCACATGTCTACCACCCTAGTTCAGATACTATCACTTCTTGACAAGAGTACAGTAGTATCTTCCAGTAAAGGATGAATTTATTATTTTCAACTTTTTTTTTCATTTTCTGGAAATATCCTCAGGTGATAATATCTGTTTAATTTTTGTAAAATTTCCATGTGATGTCAAAAGATGCACATATTATTTAGCAGTTCAACTTAGGGACTTCATAAAAAGTTAGCTAAAACTTTAAAATTCAGATCTATATTTTCCCTTGTATTTGTGAGATTTAGTTGTTATATTTGTCTAAATCTGAAACACATTTATGTCTCCAATTATTAGAAGACATTTCAACTAATTTCCCTTTAGCTATTTTCTAAACTTATTTTTTATTGTTCTTGATACTTATTTAACTTTTTTTAAAAAATCTCTTTGAATTCCTAAAGGAATTAGAAATGCAAAAATAAAAAATTTAACAAAGTTTGATCTTTCTAAATAATTTCTGTTATGTTGTTGAAGATCTTGGCCCCTCACTTCTTTTTTTTCCCTTTCCTATCTCATTCTTTAAAATGTCAATTTCTGTGGATGGTAATGAAGATAAAATATTTTTCCTTGATGGAGATTTTCCTGTGTCACAATTTTACTTCTTTCCATCACATGTCTCTGTTTTCTCTGCATGTTCATATATGTGTGTGTATGTGTGTGTTCTTTAATTTGCCACGAAAGGCATTCTTTTAGTCTATACTGAATACATGTAGATATATGATTATTTCTAGAGATTTCAAAAAGGGTGAGTGAAAAGGAAGAATACTTGAAGACAAAGGAGACAGCCTCCTAAAAAGGTATGAAAGTGGTAGAAAGAATAATGAATAAAGTACAGGTGCCACATCCTATCAGTGGCCCTTCCTTATTGCCCAATTGTTAATAATTATCTTCACTTCCCTCCACCAAATAAGACAATATGATATATATGTATACACATTCATATATGCATATATGTGCATATATGAATATAGTCTTTACTGATCTGTGTACCTATTATTTCTGCCCAGCTGTATATAAGATTCCAATGAAAGAATCTCTTTATTTTTGTCTTTGTATTCCCAGTGACTAAAGTCATTCTTCTCTCAAAAAATTTGCTAAATTCTTGTTGACAGAATTGAATTTACTTAGTCCAATGATTTAAACATCACAATACAGGATCAAGTACAGACCAATGAGAAACTTGATCAGAGATCTTTTTCTAGGTTACATAGCTATGAGTTATTTGTATTTGTCATTCAGACAGTTATGAATCTATTGAATTGTACTATCATCTAAACTAGATCTCTTAAGGAAAGGCATAAGAGACTACACCAAATGTTTACTTATATATTTAATTTCTATATACAACAGTTCACTAAGAAGCTAGTCTGCTAATCCTGTCAAAAATAAAGTTCATCTGTCATTACTTGATTTTAATGAAAGAATGCTATATATTTCTAGATGCTCACTAATAATCCTTTTAACAATAAATTCTAGAATTTTTCCAGGAATTTAAGTCAAGTACTCTTGTCCATTTTTAGAAGACTCCAATCTCTTCTTATCTAGAAATAAAAATATTTGTCTTTCTCCAGGCGTTTTGTTTCTCTCCAATACTCCAAGATCTTTCAATACTCAGTCACAGTAGATTAAAAATAATTTCTGTGAGCTTTTTCAATGTCCTGGAAAGCAATTTGTTTGGGCCTGATAACTTGAATTCATCCATGGTGGCTAGATGTTCTCTTAATGATAGCCTACTTATCTTGTAATTAACTATTTGTTAATTTTTGTCCTGGTCTTACAAGCTTGATGGTTATTTTCCTCAACAGAGAAAACAGAAAATAAATAAAAATGGATTACTTCTGCTTTCTCCCTCTCTGCTATCATTGTCATTTGAACCTCAACCAGCAATTCTACCCTTTCCTTGGTCTATGTCTTTTCTACAAAATATCCATTTTTCTTTTCTTTTCTTTTCCTTCCTTCTTTCTTTTTTTTCTAGCACTCTGAATCTTATTAGAGTATTATATCGTGTTTTTGTACGCATTCTCTGTTACCTACCCTTGTTTCCATTTAATATACTTGTCATTTTGTTTAAAGTTGAGTTTTTTTTTACTTCTCTGTCCATCTATTTATATAGGCTCTCCAATTCCTGTCTTATGAATTTCACTATTGAGAAATTACTATCATTGCTGAGCTGACTTCTGCAGAATTTTGGTCTGTGAAATTCATTTTTAGAGATCTTTAAAATTTGACATTCCCCAAAACCAAACAATTTATATTTTGTTCTCTTTTAATATCCAAATTTCTTAGAAGCAGTGAACACTTCCCACAAAGGTTCTTGTCATTCCCACTCTAGCAACCACCTCCAGAATATCATGTCCTCCTTTTTCTTCTTCCTACTTTTTGAATGGTGATATTAACATTAAGGTAAACCAAGAAATTATTCATTGTAATTCTTTGAGGAGAGAGTGAGGGAGGGAGGGGGAGAGAGAGACAGAGAGAGAGAGAGAGAGAGAGAGAGAGAGAGAGAGAGAGAGAGAGAGAGAGAGAGAGAGAGAGAGAGAGAGAGAGAGAGAGAGAGAGAGAGAGAGAGAGAGAGAGAGAGAGAGAGAGAGAGAGAGAGAGAGAGAGAGAGAGAG
>NW_027186446.1:1556369-1574291 GCF_028583685.1 Petaurus breviceps papuanus | reverse complement strand
GAGAGAGAGAGAGAGAGAGAGAGAGAGAGAGAGAGAGAGAGAGAGAGTCATCTATCTATGTATCTCCTATCGCACTCAGAGAGTTTGGAAAGAACCTCACTGGCTATCTAGTCCAATTCATAAATGAAAGGAATAATCAAGATAACACAACTGATAAGTAATCATCTAACCTCTCTTAAAAACCTCCAAGGAAAAAACCTCCATCACCTCTTAGTATAAAACATTCAACTTTTTGGAAGACTTCTGTTGAGAATGTTCTATTGTTTCTGAAATGAAGTTTAAATTGCTACCTTTGCAATATATACTCATCATTCCTAGTTTTGTATTCTGGGACCAAACAAAGTGAATCTAATACTTCTGTCCCATGTCAGTTTTTGAGATGATTCTGGCATCTTAAGCCTTTGAAATTATGTTTTGTTCCCAAGTGCAAAATTCTACATTTATCTCTAAGAAATTTTATTTTATTAGAATCAGTAACATGATATAGTCCATATATTTTTCCACTCAACAACTAGTTTAACAATCCTATCACAAAAATTAGAATGAGGGTAGTTTCTATCCACCGTTTATCTCCTCCTTGAAGACTGTATCACTTACTTGTTTTTGTATTCCTAGATGTTAGCTCAATGCCTGGTACATAGTAAGCATTTAATAAATGCCCTATCTGGCTATCTATCTATCTTTATCTCTCACATATCCATCCATCTATCTATCTATCTATCTATCTATCTATCTATCTATCTATCTATCTATCTATCTCTCTAATATTACATAACCAGGTCCTGATGAAATCATACTGGCTCCAAAGGTGCAGCTTCTCTTTGCAGATGTTTGCCAATTATCCATTCTAGAACTTTCCTAGGAATTCAAGTCAAGCTCAATGGCCTGTAGCTGGAAGGCTCTGTTTTCTTCCCTATTTTAAAAAGCAGGACATTTTTCTAGTTTTGTGGTGTCTCTCTTTTATTCCATTATCTCTTATTACTGACAGCGAATACGTCTTTCAGTTCCTTTTGGGCATGAAGACTCAGTTCATCTGAGTCAGATGCCTTGAATTCATCATGGGCAGCTAGATATTTTCTGTTACTCATTTTTTTTGGTTCTATAATTTCCAGTGTAAAGGTCATTCCATTTTACATATAAAATGCAAACAAAATCAGAATTAAGTAGCTCTGCCTTCTGTGTGTTGTGAGTTAACATTATCCATTCTAACCCAAAGTCCTCTTTTTTGATCCTCTTTATTCTCAAAAAGTTAATCTTTCAAAAAGAAAACCTTTTCTGACCTTAAGCTTTCATTTATTCTATTTAGTTGCATAAGGTATACTTATAGAGAGCCAGAGCCTAATTATAGACTTCATCCCACCAAATCACATTTGTTCCTATGACATAAAATGTATGCCCTTAGTTTTGGACTTCTAATTAATGGTTTTTGTTCCTTAACTTGCAGAATTCGTTTAAGTACTTGAAATCATGAGTTTTCCTACTCTCAATGAGTATCATAATCTGGACAATAGGTATTTTTCAACAACTTTTTTTTTCCTTTTGTGGTTAATTACACTATATACTTTTGAATGATTGAGGATCTTTTTTGGAGGCATTGCAATCATTTGTACTTTTTGTCATCTTTCTAAGAAAAGTATACTCAGGCTGTAGCAAAGTTCTCCTTCAATATTGTGTTACCTTACCATACTCTACAGTCATTGGTAGTCTAAAGTATGATGTCCACTGAACAAAGAGGCCGTGCTACCACAAAGTCTCCTAGGCAAAAACTGAAAAGTTTGTAGACTGTCTTTGGTGTCTAGACCTGTAGGATGTCAGACCTGGAAGGGTCCTCAAAATCACAAAGACAGAAACTTATTTGAATGGGGAGAGGCTTTAGATGTCATCTATTCAAAACTTTTCTTTTGTAGTTGAAGAAATCTGAGCCTCAGATTGTTGAAGTGACAAACAAGGTCACATGTTAATACATAATAGAACTAGTCCTTGAACTGAGAGTTTCTGATTCCAAGTCCAGGGATCCTTCCACAAATCTACACTCAGAAGATCCCATTACCATACTCAGCTCTCCTTGGGGAGAAGAAGGCATGTAGTGTTTTATAAATTGTAGGTGTTACTGTTCTGTCTTCTTTTCACTGAAATAAAAACCTGAAATCAAAATCATCTGTCCTTTTCCTTGTATATGTCAAAATGTAATTGGCTACGGTTGGGGTTTGTTGCCTTTATTACTTTTAATAGCAGTACAGCCACTGATTGCCCAAGCTGATGGTTAATTTAATTTCTGTCAATACAATATTGGGGCTGTCTGCATATTCAGGCCATGATTAACTGCAGCCGAGTCCATAACACCAGTGTTATTATTACTGCATTTAACTACCTCTCAGGAGAAGACAAATTAAATTATGTTGAAAATGCTGTTGATTATCATTACGAACTTATTTGTAGAGCACAATTACTGATCTGTTGTAAAATAAATCAAATTTTTTATCATCTTCGTATAAATTAAATTTAATGTAGGAGAATGGAGAATGGTGACTACAAGACTTCAGGCAGCTTTATGTAAGTCAACCAAGCACTGAATTAAAATAATAATCACAGATGAACATTATATTATATTTTAATAAAGATCTATTCCATGACCAACTGTGCTTCATAGATTATAGGATTTCAACAATAAAGCAGGAAACTTATAGTAGGTTCTGTGCTGTTGACTTCAAAAAAGGTTGAGACCTACAAATGAATTGTATTATTACTGTTGTTATTATTATTACAACTACTACTATTGTTATTAGGTCAATCCAATCCTTAATCGCAATTCCTATAATTTAAGGGAAATCACTTTGCAAACAATAACATTAATAGCTTACATATGATCATCATTTCATTTTTCTCTTTTCCTTTACAATTTACTTGGCCTTCAGCTTTCCCAATGTAATGTGCTATTCTAATGCCCCAGTTAGTCAGAAATCACCATGCCAGAAACAGATGACATGGGGTGTCACCTTAACAACCATAACTAGAAGAAAACACTTTGGGCATATGTGCAGAGATTTAATGCACACTAAACACTCCCTACCACACTCTCTATAACATAATTGCCTCTAAGAGAAAGGCTAGGTCCCTAGTTACCAGTTAAAATACAGAGAAGGCGATATTAATGCCAACCCTTCTTCCTAATAAAGCAGGGAAACCAGCTTCCCCTCTTTTAAATAACTAAATAGCTCAGGTGGCCGAATAATTTGAATACAAAACTTATGTGTACAGTGCTCCCTCTCTCCTTTTTTTTTTAATGAAAGAAGAGACAACTCTAAATGATCTCCTCCAAAATATATAATTTCAGAGAAAAGGTGGTACAGTGATATAAGATCATCAGATCTGGAGTCAGGAATCTGGGATGACCCTGCCTCTTACTACCTGAGTGATGTTGAGCAACTTAACCAAACTTCCTAAAATTCTATTTCTACATCTAGAAAATGAGAATAATACTATTTTGCTGTTGGTTATGATGAAAACACATCTTTGGATAGTGATGTGCCATAGACTATTTGAGCTGATATTGTCATTCAGTTTACCTATAGACTAGAATTATCCATGAGTAGAGGGTAAACTGTGAATTATTTGATAAGTCAATGTGATTCAACAGGAAGAGTATGGGATTTGGTGTTAGAGGCCTGGGTTTAGAAAGAAAGAAGAAATTTAAGGAGCAGTACTAAGAGCAAGTGATGATCAACAAGGCCCAATTTTCAAAAAACTAAAAAAAAATACTTAAAATGTTCCATTTGAGTTAGAGCAATTGCTTTTTTTTAAAAAAGCAATTGTGGTTAAGTAACTTGCCCAAGATTACGTGGCCAGTTTTTTTGTGTGGGTGTTAAGTATCTGAGGCCAGAACAAATCCCAGGTCCTCCCGATTCCAGAGCCGGCACTCTTACTGGAGCAGTTGTTTTTGGCCTAAAGTCCATGAACTTTTTCTTTTTATAATGGAACGTCAATATAATTTATTTCATGTGTAATATTAAGAAAAGTTGCATAGATTTCACAAGTTTGACAAGGGGAATAATAACACACAAAAATTTAACAACTTTTACATTTAGGTGATTGGTAACTTCAGAGAGTAATTTCATTCAAGCAGAGGGAACAGAAGCCAAATTGCAAGGAATTGAGAAGTGAA
Source organism: Petaurus breviceps papuanus (assembly GCF_028583685.1). NCBI lineage: Eukaryota > Metazoa > Chordata > Mammalia > Diprotodontia > Petauridae > Petaurus > Petaurus breviceps. The sequence continues at coordinate 1,570,129 of NW_027186446.1, read as the reverse complement.
TGGTAAGAAAGGAATCAGAAGCCAAGAACATAGACAGTTTGTACTAAGAACTTTCCTAAAAGATATTTATATCCAGCCCTTTATGTCACTGAAGAATTAGAAAGAAAGAGGACAACTGATTGGGGAAAAGCTAAAAAAAAATTTGGGACACAAATGCAATGGAATATTTTGTAAGGTATGATAAATATCACCAAGTATTTGCTAAATGCCTCCTACCTTCCTGGCACTGCTGTATGCTCTGGGGATTAAAGTACAATTAATGAATCAGTCCACATTGGCAATTCACATACTATTATATATACATATATGTGTGTGTGCGTACATATATACACACATGTGTTTGTGTATAAACAGATATATAATATGTGTACTAAAAATCAAATATGTAGACATAGATACACACTATCTCATTGGTTAGCTCATTGGTTCTTTGGATCTCTTTTACCATACTATTGAGAAAGGTCTCATGAGTTACAAATAACATCTTTCCATGCAGAAATATAAACAGTTCAACTTTAATAAGTCCCTTATGATTTCTCTTTCCTGTTAACCTTTTCATGCTTCTCTCGAGTCTTGTATTTGAAAGTCAAATTTTCTTCTTTTTAAGTGTTTTTTTTTTGTTTGGAGGGTGATTGGGGTTAAGTGACTTGCCCAAGGCCACATGGCTAATTTTTGTGTTAAGTGTCTGAGGCTGGATTTGAACTCAGGTCCTCCTGACTCCAGAGTCGGTGCTCTATTCACTGTGCCACCTAGCTGCCCTGAAAGTCAAATTTTCTATTTAGCTCTGGTCTTTTAAGCAACAATACTTGAAAGTTCTCCATTTCTCTGAATGTCAATTTTTTCCTCTGAAGTATTATACTCAGTTTTACTGGGTAGGTGTAATATCATATTCCAAGAAGCTTGATCCCTTAATGTAGAAGCTTCTAGATCTTGTGTTATTCTAATTGTATTTCCATGATACTCAAATTGTTTCTTTCTGGCTGCTTGCTAAATTTTCTCCTTGATCTGGGAACTCTGGAATTTGACTATAATATTCCTAGGAGTTTTTCTTTTGGAATCTCTTTCAAGAGGCAATCAGTAGATTCTTTCAATATTTATTTTCCCCTCTAGGCTCTTTTTTTGATCATGGCTTTCAGGTAGTCCAATAATTTTTAAATTGCCTCTCCTGGATCTATTTTCCAGGTCGGTGGTTTTTCCAATGAGATATTTCACATTATCTTCTATTTGTTTTTTATACTTTTGGTTCTGTTTTATAATTTCTTGATTTGTCCTACAGTCATTAGCTTCCATTTTCTCCATTCTAATTTTGAAGGAACTATTTTCTTCAGTGAGCTTTTGGACTTCCTTTTGTATTTTGGCAATTCTGCTTTTTAAGGCATTCTTCTACTCATTGGGTTTTTGGACATCTTTTGCCATTTGGGTTAGTCTATTTTTAGGTATTTTCTTCAGTATTTGGGGGGCTCTCCTTTAGCCAGTTGTTGACTCATTTTTCATGATTTTCTTGCATCACTCATTTCTCACTTTCATTTCTGACTTGATTTTCAAAATCTTTTTGAGCTCTTCCATGGCCTGTGGCAAATTCATATTTTTCTTGGAGACTTTTGATGCAGGAGCTTTGACTTTGTTGTCTTTTTCTGGTTATATGTTTTGGTTTTCTTGGTCACCAAAGTAAGATTCCATAGTCTGACTTTTTTTTATGATGTTTGCTCATCTTCCCAGCCAAATACTTAACTTTTTTAGCTCATTTTAAGGGTAAGACTCTGCTTAGAGAGGGGGTGGGAGTAGGTAGATTGTCCCAGGCTTCAGGGGTATTGTATCAACTGCTGGATCCTCCACTGTCTATGGACCCAGGAAGCAACCACTGCTGCTGCCACCACTGCAGTTGTTGCTTCTGTTGATACTATTGTTGCTGCCACATCCACTTCCCCAGGGATGGAGCTGGACCCCAGTGGGACCATGCTCCTTTTTCACACAGGTCCCATAGAGTTTTCCTACTGACCTTCTATGCTGTCTTTGACATTTATGGGTTGAGAACCCTGGAAACCACCACAGCTGCAGTGATTAAGATCCCTGAGGATTGCTCCAACCTATGCTGGTGCAGCCCACACTGGACTGCCCTCCACTCCCAACCCAGTAAAATATACTCTTCCTGTCATTGTTCCAGGTTGTCTTGGGCTGGAGATTTGCTTCACTATGTTATTTTGGGGGTTCAGTAGCTCTAGAATTTTAAAGAGTCATTTTACAGGTATTTAGAGGGGTTTGGGGGAGAGCTCAAGCAAGTCCCTGCTCTTACTCTGCCATCTTGGCTCCACCACCACCCCTTTGCCATTAAACTAGTCCATTTTCAATGTGTTGTTTTCAATATTTTTGTACCTCCTTTACCAACCTGTTGACTTCTTTTTCATCATTTTCTTGTGACACTCTCATTTCCCTCCCCAATTTTTCCTCTATCACTCTTACTTCATTTTAAAAATGTTTTTTGAGCTTTTCCATGGCTGGGGACCAAGTTGTAATTTTCTTTGAGGATTTGAATGTAAGAGCTTTGGCTTTATTATATTCTTCTGAGTTTGCTTTTTTCTTTTCCCTGTCACCATAGTAACTTTCTATGGTCAGGATATTTTTTCTGATATTTACTCATTTTCCATACAGTTTCTTGACTTTTAACTCTATGTTAAGGTATGACTTTGCTTCTGGAGTGGAGGGGGCATAGTCCCAAGCTTCAGGTCTTTTATGTAGCTGTTTTCAGAGGTAATTCTGAAGACCTGTAAGTGTTTGGTTCTTCCAAGGTGGCATGATCTAGGTGTGTTTACTACTCTTCTGTATTGTTCTCTGGTTTGTGAGTGACCACAAGCACTCTTTTCCACCCTGGAACTGTGGTCATCACCCCCACTCCCATGCAATCGTAAGCACTGGTGTCCTAGTGCTTCTTATTGCCCAACGACTGAGACCCAGAACTGTGACCTAGATCAAAGTATGGGCAATGCAACAGATTCCTGCTCCTTATGCCAGAAAAATAACCCCTCTAATCTACTTCTGATCTCTTTGATCCCCTTACTGCTCTGTTGGCTGAGAGGTCTAGAAACTGCCAATCCTACCACTGATTCAGTAGCCCTCAAGGCCTGCTCCTGGTTTCTTGGGCCCTGGTCTGTACTGATACAGCCTGCATGGGACTTCATTTCATTCTTGTCCTGGTGCAATTGACCTTTCCTGCTCACCATTTTAGTTGTCTTGGGCTGAAAATTGCTTCAATCAATCCCTTTATGGGTTTTGCCACTCTAGAATTTGTTTTCAAGCATTATTTAAAGGTTTTTGGAAGGGTTGGGGGGAGAGTTCAGGTGAGTCCCTGCCCTTTCCCCACCATCTTGGTTCTGCCCATCTAAGTTATTAATTTTTTTTTGGTATATCTAGTTAAAATTGGTTTCTTTGTAACTTTTACCTTGGTTTCTGGTACTAACTGGAATTTGCAAGGAGAACAAAATTTTATCCCTCTAAAATCATTTGTCTTTCAAATGACTGAAGACATAAATATTGTCTCTTCTTCAACTGTTCAGTACTCTGTGTCAGTTCTTTGAAGACCTCATATACCATGGCCCCTAGGTGACTTATTATCCATATTTTGTATGGGTGGGGTACAGGGCCCCTAGTTACAGTTACATGGTGGAGAAGAGTGCTTATAGTTACAACCCTGAGCATAGGCCAGGAGAGCAGTGGCTACTCACCTCCTTGGATCCTGCCACCTTGGAAGAACTGATAGCTTGCAAACCCGTAGAGCTAGCTCTGAAGAAAAGGCACCTAGAAGGAATGAAAGTCTCTCTTGGAAAAGACTTTGGAGAAAGAAGAGGCTAGAGATATTTATTCTGCCTTCATTGCAGTCACACACAACACATATGATCCCTTTCCCCACTTAGTTTGCCATATCCTTACATGTGGACACTTTGTCCATAGGAATATAAATTTTGATCACTTATTTATTTTTCATTGTTGTTCATCCTTTATTCTTGAAGGTTCTCTTTAAAATTTTGTAAGATATTTTGGGGCTTGTGAGTTTCATTTATGATTTCTTGAAATATAATTCTGAAAAAAAGTTTTTTTTAATGGTTTTGAAGGAGAACAGAGATTCTCTGAAGCAGCCCATTGTTTTTCAAATGGCACTACCTGACTTCTCTGTAAATCAAAATCACTCTGGCTTTCATTGAATGGCTAATAATTGCTCAGCCCAAGACTCTGTGGCTCATTGTTAAGTTTTGTTGATTTAGAATGAGTTTAAACAGCATTTTCTTTTCTGTTCTGGTCAGAAATTTTTAGGGTCTTCTCCTCTCTGATTCATATTATTGTAATGGTAAATTTGGTCATGTTTTGTCAAATTCTTACTAAGTTTTCATTTTCCTTAGATAAACTAAGGCCAGGAAAAGATTTTAATTTATAAAGGCCAAAGTTATTCTCTGCATCACCAGAGCCATCACCAGTCATCTTGACTTTTGTTTTACCATTGGATTCAATGACACTGGAGGAAAGAGTGAGGCTGATGGCTTTGAGCAGCTCTGCCTCACTTAAATCCCATTCACACACTGATGAAGACATCACCCTTATGATTTTATTGGTCCTCCATAGGATCAGTAGCAATAGAATCAAAAACAACAACAAAAGAAATGATTACTAGTTATGATTTAGCTTTATATGCTTCTGTGTCCTTGACTGGTGGTTGTTGTCCTTCGTTCTCTAAGAGAACCAAAATGACATCACTATGCTAGAGTCGAGTTTCAGTATGTCTGACTATGGTTGATTAGACCAATATGAGTTAAGAATACTCTACTAGGTTGGGCACAAATAGTCTATGTGGGCATATGCGGCAGATACTCTAAACTTGTGCATCCCTCATTTCCTTTGAACAGTTTCAATTCTGCATTGCTCCTAGAGCACAGCACCTTCTCTGATACTGTCCAGGTTTCACATGTATACAACAATGAGGTCAGCACCATGGCTCTTTAGATTTTAAGTCTTATACCTCTTCTCTCCCATACTTTCCTTCAGAGCCTCTGAAACACTGAGCTAGCTCTGGCAATGCGAACATCAACTTCATTATCAAAATGTACATCCCTGGAAAGTATGTATATTACCAAAGTAAGTGAACTTATCCATAGCATTCAAACTTTCTCCATTTTTCTATAACTGATGGTTCCATGTATGGATGGTATAGTGGTGACTAATGGAGCACTGATGGAGATTTTTATTGTTAATTGTTTTAATGCCAAGCAAAGGCAACTTCCAAGGCTCAGAAATATCAGCATGGTAGCCCTCCATTTTATTTGGTGACAAATTAAAATCAGAGAAAATCAAAATACAGCATTCACCAAGTGTAATTAAATAATTTCCAAGTATTACTCCACCCCTGGAAAGTATATTCCTTTAGTCAATCACAAAGCCCTTCTTCTCAAATGGAGATCAGTTTCCAATCATAAACAAAGAACATTCATTTGGTCAGTCACAGAGCACAAAAAAGTCAAAAGTTTCCCACCCCTGGATCACAACTGAATTAAAATTATCATAAGTTAACACCAAGCACCTTCTCAAAAGGGGTAGTAGAGAGCACAAAGGCCATCTACCCCTGAGTTACAACAAGATTAAGATATCATCACAGCATTTAATACCCAAAGAGAGATCTTTTCTTCATCTTGACCTGAGGCAAGTTCTCAGCAATCTCTGTTTTTGAGAAGACAGTTTAACAAGGCCACAAGATACATTGCCAGTGTGCTCATTAATTCATTCTCTGTCTGCAGAACAGTGCTAGTATCCCTGAAAACATTAGCAAGACCCTCTTCCAGTATTTCTGTAAACATACAACAAGAATGGGGCAGCCAGGTAGCACAGCGAGTGGGAGCACCGGCTCCAGCGTGGGACAACCTGGAGATCAAATCTGGGCTCCAACACTTAGCACCCACCCAGAAATACCTGGCCATGTAACCTTTAGCAAGTTACTTAACCCCAATTGCTTAGGGGAGGCCAGGTGGCTCAGTGAGTAAGAGCACAAGCTCCAGTGTTGGGATGACCTGGGGATCAAATCTGGGCACAGATACTTAGCACCACACCCAGAAATAACTGGCCATGTAACCTTGAGCAAGTTACTTAACCCCAATTGCTTATAAAAAAAATATACAACAAGAAAATCCTTCTTCAGGGCTTCTGAACCAACAGCAAGCTTCCAGGACCAACAACAGCACTGTCCTCCACCAGTGGATGCAATTCACTCTCTGTCTGCAGAACAGTCTCTGGTCCCCTGAACCAACAGTAAGGTTCCAGGACTTCTGCAAAAACAGCACTGTCCTTCACCAGAGAAGGAATCTGGCAAAATAACATCAAAACAGACAGACAAAATACCGGCATCACAGCCATGTCTCCTCAGTCCCTGGCATCTCTGGGTGGCAGCTCTGAAAAGTCCTGGGCAGCTCAAACTGGCCCTCAGCAATTGCCTCTTGAAATCCATGGCACCAGCTCCTCCCAGGTCAGCCCTCTCTTTTCACATCAACAAGTCCATCCCACAAGTGGGATTCATAAGCTCTGGGTTTTAACACTCAACCAGAAAACCAAGCCAATACAGGGGGATCTTTCAATTCCATTACTATTACAATTGTTAGGTCAAAATAAGTGCAAGCAGCAGAGAATTGAATCATACTTTGTTGCTTCTCAGTTTTAGAGGTTGCATTTAGTACACAATCATCTGAAAACAGAAAATCATTCACCAGCAACTCCCTCCACTTTGATCTTGGCTTGTAGCCTTTTCAAGTTGAAGAATAACTTGTAAAGAGAAATCAAAGAGTCATTTATACTTATGCTTAATTATTTCCTTTCCATTGAGGGCAATTATAGAAGAATTGGAGTCTTAAAAAAAGTTTCCTGGAAAGAAAAAATTAAATTATGTGAATTTGATGTTCAAGAAGATCAAAGTCTACAGAGGCTATGAATCACGGAATTTCAATGAGAAGGGTCATATGAAATCATCTAGCCCAACCTTGTGCCTAAACAGGGATCCTCTATACAATATATTGATTAGGTAGTCAGACACTATATCCTTTGCCTCCCAAAGGAGCCCATACTGTTTTAGGATAACTGAAATTTCCTTTTATCAATCCTAAATATGCCTCTCTGATTGTGGTTGTTGTTGTTTTAAGGAGATACGGAAATTTGCATCTATTATTAACATGTTAATTTCATCAATTTTAAATTCAACTGAGTCATCTAGTTTGTCAAAATCTATTTTTTCACCCAGCTGCTTTACTTTGGAACTTCTCCACCTTGCTCTATATCAAGTTCCTTCTTGTTCTCCTTCCCCTTACCAGCTTATCAGCTTTTTTGTGTATTAGTTCCCCCAACAGACTGCAAGCTCTTTAAGGGCAGGGTCTGTATTTCTTTTTTTCCTTATATTTTTCTTTCTTTTTTTTTTTCTTTCCTTTTTTTATTTGGAAACTGAACACAGCAAAGAGTCTGGTACATAGTATGTGCATAATAAATGTTTAATGATTGATCAATTATCTATCATCTATCATCCCATACATTCATTATTCTTTCATAGACAGCTAGGTGGCACAGTAAATAGGATTATTTTCACATTCATCTTTTTATCACAAGTGATTTAATCATTCATAGTAGTAGCATTTTGTGATTCTTCTCTTATAAATGTTTTTCTTAATATTCATTGATAACTTATGGCTGGGAAATTTTTTATCATCTTTTTTGTTTGTGTTACATCCTTACATATCTTAGATAACGGAATCCTATCAGGAATTTTGAAACAGATTGTTTAAGCCAATTAATGTTTTACATTCTAATTTCTACTTGTATTAACATGGTTTATGCAAATATGCTTCTACTTTGTGTAATTATTCATTTTATTTTTTATTATGTTCTTTGTCTCTGGTTTAGAAATCTCCATTTTAAAAAATATTTTAAAATGTTTAATTTTCTATATAAGATAAGGTATTTTATCTTTAACTTAGCATAGTATATGAAATAAGTTTCAGGCCAGTTGTGTGGGTGTGCATGTGCCAAGTTATTTTCCTAGCAGTATATGCCAAATTCTGAATGCTTATGCAATTAGTTAATATACTTGGGTTTATAAAACACTGGGTTATTGAATCAAGTTGCAAATTCTATTCTCCTTTTCTGTTTTCCAAGTTAGTACTAGATAATTGTGAGGCTTATAATAAATTAATAGTTTATAATAAAATTAGGGGTCTAAAAGTACAAATTTTCCTGATAATTTGAGAACTTATGTTTATATAATTTTTTATCATTTTGTTTGACTCTATAAAGTAACCTCAATATAATTGATATAGCACTGAATCTATAAATTAATGTATGTGGTGTCGTTATTCCAAAAACTTTGGTTGAGAGAAATGGAATCAAGATATTGGAGAAAATACAAAAATTTGCCTAAACTCTCTCAAATTTCCCTCCAAACAACTTAAAATTATGCCTCAAAACATATTATGGAGTGGCAGAACACACTAAAGGAGGTGAAAATTTTTTCCAGCTCAAAACAATTTAGAGGTTCAACAGCAAAGTTCTGTTGCACTGGATTTGGAGTGCAGCACAGTCCAATGTGGCAGTGCTAACTAAGACCAGACTCCAATAAAGCAGTAGAAGGCCTTGGGGGCAACTGATTCAGTGGCATTCGTGGTGACTTTCAGAGTTCTCAGACCACAAACAGTAAAGGGATTGGGCAACTGGTCAGAAAGATGTTACACAGGCACATTTGCTGGCATAAGGGGAAAGATTCTGTTGCATTGCCCATTCTCAGACACAGGTCACAGTCCTTGGTTTCAGTCAGAGGATGAGGAGGAGCATTAGCTAACCATAACATGTGACCCCAGGAAAGTATGGGTCCCAGTAATGGTTCCAGGGCTGAAAAGAGCAGTTATGGTCACTCAGACCAGAGCAGAGGCCAATAAAATAGTTAACATGAAACTTCTTATATCATACCACGTTGGAAGAGCTGAAGGCTTACAAGTCCTTAGAATCACCTCTGAAAACAAGTACACAAAAAACCTGAAGCATGGGACCATGCCCCCTCCATCCCAGAAGCAGGGCTACACTTTAGCATAGAGTCCAAGGTCAAGAAATGTGCTAGAAAAATTAAGAAATAAACAAAGATCCCTATGATAAAAAGTTACTATGGGGACATGGAAGATAAAATCTCAAATTAAGAATACAATAAAATCAAAACTGCTACATCCAAAGCCTCAAAGAAAAATGTGGATTTCTATCAGGTCCTGGAAGAACTTGAAAAGGATTTTAAAAATCAGAAAAGTAAAGGAAAAAAAGAGAAATGAGAGTCCTGCAAGAAAATAATGAAATAAGAATCAATAGTTTCAATAAAGGAGGGGAAAAAATCACTGAAGAAAACAATATTTTAAAAAAACAGAATAGTTCAAAAGGTAAAAGAGGTACACAAATCTAATAAAGAGAAAAGTAACTTCAAAAATAGGATTGGCCAAATAAGGGAGGTAGAGTAAAAATTGGAAGAAAGAAATGAGTGATTCAGGAAAATAGTGAAAAAAAGAGTCAACAACTTGGTAAAGAAGGCACAAAAATACTGAAAAAAACAATTCCTTAAAAAAGTCAAATAGGCTAAATAATAAAAGAGGCACAAAAATCCAATGGAAGGAGGAGTGGCTTAAAAAGTCAAATTGGTCAAGTGGATAAAAATATTCACTGAAGAAAAGAACACCTTAAGAGGTAAAATTGGCCAAATTGGGGGAGGGGTAAAAAATAGTTCCTTAAAAATTAGAAAGCAAAGATGGTGGAATGAAAGCAGGAAACTTCTTAAGCTCCCTCACCAACCACCTCCAATACCTGAAAAATATGACTCTAAACACATTTTAGATCTATAGAACCCACAAAGTTTCAGAGGGAAACAAATCTCCCATTGAAGGTAGCCTGGTAGGCTAACAGGAAGGGTCTATCACACCAAACTGGGAGCCAAGAATAGTCCTGCTTGAGGCCCATGGCCCAGAACCAGGGCATCTCCAACCAGTGGCCCAGTCCTGCAAGAGCAAATTTTAGGAGAGTAATTCACCACCAGCTGTGGCAGTTTTGAGAATTCTCTACCCATAAATGCCAAAGAGAAAGTAAAAGGTCAGTTGGGAAATCTGTTGGAACTGGGTGACAGAAGATCACTGTCTGCCTCTGCCCCTGTGGAGAGAGGTGGGCAGGGGCTCAGTAGCTGCAGCTTCTGCTCTGTGGCTGCCTCTGGAGCCCCTGGCCTGCATATCATATGGGAACCAAGCGACCATTCAGAGGATGATTGCTCTTGCTTTTACCTGCTTGGATCTGGGTCATAGTCTTCAATGGTGGTGCTGGGGTGAGAACACCTGTGTGCCAGAGCTTGTGGTGGCTGTAGGGAGGACACCATTCTCATGGCTCTTACAACATTGGCAAACCCCCAACAATTTGGGCCACATCTCTCTCCACTCTGGAAGCAGAGTTCTACCATGGCAAAGAGCTCAAAAGTCAAGTAATTGGCAGACAAGAGGAGCAAGCAGAGGAAGTTCAATCAGACCATAGAATACTTTTGGGGGGACAAAAAGGGTCAAAATATGGCAACAGCAGAAGACAACAAAGTCAAAACTCCTGCATCAAAAACTTCCAAGAAAAATATGAACTGCTTACAGCCCATGGAGGAGCTAAAAAAGGATTTTGAAAATCAAGTAAGAGAAGTGGAGGAAAAAATGGGAATGGAAATGAGAATGATGAAAGAAAATAATGAAAAACAAGTCAACTCTGCTAAAGGAGGCCCAAAAAGCACTGAATAAAATAACACTTTAAAAAACTAGACTAACTCAAAAGGCAAAAAAGGTCCAAAAAGGCAATGAGTATAAGAATGCCTTAAAAATGCAAACTGGACAGATGGAAAAAGAAATTTAAAAATGGACTGAAGAGAATAATTCCTTCAAAATTAGTTTGGAGCAAATGGAGGCTAATAACTTTATGAGAAATCAAGATACTATAAAACAGATCCAAACAAATGAAAAAAAAATAGAAGGCAATGTGAAATATTTCATTGAAAATACCACTAACCTGGAAAAGAAATTCATGAGAGATAATTTAAAAATTATTGGACTACCTGAAAGCCATGATAAAAAAAAGAGCCTACAAATCATCCTTCAATAAATTCTCAAGGAAAATTGCCCTGATATTCTAGAAACAGAGGGCAAAACAGAAATTAAAAGAATTCAGCAATCACATCTTGAAAAAGATCCCCCAAAAAGAAAACTGCTAGGAGTATCATAGCCAAATTCCAGAGTTGCAAGATCAATGAGAAAATATTACAAGCTTTCAGGAAGAAATAATTTGAGTATTGTGGAAACACAATCAGGATAACAGAAGATCTAGCAACTTCTACATTAGTGGATTGAAGGGCTTGGAATAATGATATTCTGGAGGTCAAAGGAGATAGGATTAAAACTAAGAATCACCTATCCAGCAAAACTGAGTATAATGCTTCAAAGGAAAATATGATCATTCAATGAAATAGAAGACTTTCAAGTATTCTTGATGAAAGAAACAGAGTTAAATAGAAAATTTGACTTTCAAATACAAGAAGCTTGAGAAGTGTGAGAAGGTAAATAGGAAAAAGAAATCATAAAGAGCTTAATAAAGTTGAATTATTTACATTCCTACATGAAAAAAATGATAATCGTAACTCATGAGACTTTTCTCAGTATGAGCATAGTTGAAGGGAATACATATGTACATACATATATATATGCATATAAAGGAGGGTGTATGTGTATATAAATACATATGTATCTATTTGTGTGTATATGTGTCTACATAGACAGAGGGCACAGGATCAGTTGAATAGGAAGGGATGATATCTAAAAAATAAAATTAAGAGGTGAGAGAGGAATGTAATGGGAGAAGGAGAAAGGAAAATGTAGAATAAGGTAAATAAGAGAAGCCAGAGAAAACTTACAATGGAAGGGAAGAGCAGGTAGGTGAAAGGCAATGGCTTGCCCTTACTCCCATTGAATTTGGCTTAAGAAGGGAATAACATAAATACTCATTTGGGTATTTTACCCTACAGGAAAGTAGGGGGAAAGAGGATAAGAGGGACAAGGTCAAAGCAGAAAATAGAATAAGGGGGGGGAGGCTGGATAGAATGGGGGGGAGGGGAAGATATAGTTAGTCTTTCACTATATAACTACTATGGAAATGTTTTGTGTAACCACACACATACAACCTACATTGAATTGCTTGTTTTCCTAGTGGGGGCGGGGAGGGTGGATGAGGAGGGAAGAAGGGAAAGAATCTGGAAATAAAAGTTTTAAAAACAAATGTTATTTTTTTATGTGCAACTAGGAAATAAGATATACAGGCACTGGGGTATAGAAATCCATCTTACCCTTCTAGAAAATTGTGGGTGGGAAGGATATAAGATGCAGAAAATTGGGAGAAGGGGTATTCAGTATGCTTGTTATATTGTGGTGGGGATAAGGGAAAGATGGGGAGAAATTTTGTAACTCAAAATCTTGTGGAAATAAATGCTGAAAATTAAAAATAAATAAATATTAATAAAAAAAATTAGAACTGGGGAAGTATAAGCTAATGACTCCATGAGACATTAAGAAACAATAAAACACAATTTTAAAATAGAAAAAAAAATATGAGAAAATTTGAAATATCTCATTGGAAAAGCAACTGACCTGGAAAATAGATCTAGGAGAGATCATTTTAATATTGCTGTACTATTTGAAAGCCATGATATGAAAAAAGAACCTAGACATATTTTTTCAAGGAATTATGAAGGAAAACTGCAATGATGCTCTAAAATCAGAGGGTAAAATAGAAATTGAAAAAAAATATATAATAAAAACCCCTGTAACTTTTAAATTCAAATTTTAGGGCTCCCACTACAAGAAAAAATATTACATGTAGCCAGAAAGAAACAATTCAAACCAGCAAAATTGGGTATATTACTTCAGAGGGAAAAAAATGGATATTCAATGAAACAGAGGACTTTCAAAACATTTCTGATGGAAAGACCAGAGCAGAATAAAAAAAATTGACTTTCAAATACTAGACTCAGAAGGAGCATAAAGAAGTAAACAATAAAGAGAAATCATAAAGGATTCAATAATGTTAAACTGCTTACATTCCTATATAGGAAGATAAAACTTGTAACTCAAAAACTTTCTCATTAATAGGCAGTTAGGAGTATACAAAGAAAGCACAGGTATGGTTAAACTATTTACATTTCTACATAGGAGGATTATATTTGTAATTCTTAATAACTTTCTCATTATTAGGACATTTAGGAGTAAACATAGAGAGCATAGGTGTGAGTGGAAAGCATGATGTTATAAAAAAAACAATGAATGAGAAAGAGGAATACAAGGAAGAGGCAGAATGAGGTAAATTATGTCACATAAAAGAGGTACAAAAAAGCTTTTAAAGTGTAGGGGAAGATGGAAATTATGAGGCAGTAGTGTGTGAGAACCTTACTCTCATTGGAATTGTCTCAGAGAATAACATGCAGTCAGTTGGAAATCTATCATACCCTACAAGAAAATGGGAGGGGAAAGGGATAAGAGAAGGGAGTGATGTTGATAGAAGGGAGAGCAAATATGGGGAGGCAAAAGTCAGAAGCAAAACACTTCTGAAAATTCACATGGTGAAAGGAAAGAGAGAGAGAGAGAGAGAGAGAGAGAGAGAGAGAGAGAGAGAGAGAGAGAGAGAGAGAGAGAGAGAGAGAGAGAGAGAGA
>NW_027186446.1:1488342-1556359 GCF_028583685.1 Petaurus breviceps papuanus | reverse complement strand
AGAGAGAGAGAGAGAGAGAGAGAGAGAGAGAGAGAGAGAGAGAGAGAAGGATAAACAGGAAGAAAATAAGATTGAGGGAAATACACAGCTAGTGATCACAACAGTGAAAAAATTATTGCAAATTTCTCTTAAAAAAGGCCCCTATTCTCAAATGCATAGAGAATTGAGTCAAATTTATCATAATAATATCAAATTTATCATTCATAAATGGTCAAAGCATATGAACAGACAATTTTTAGACAAAATAATCAAAGCTATTCATAGTCATGTGAAAAATGCTCTAAATCACAATTGATTAGAGAAAGGCAAATTAAAAGAGCTCTGAGCTATCATACCACCCCATACCTACCAAATTGGCTAACATGACAGAAAAGGAAATTGACAAATGTTGGAGGTTCTGTGGGAAAATTGAGACACAAATGAAGTATTGGTGGAGTTTGGTATGATTCAACCATTCTGGAAAGGAATTTGGAACTATTTCCAAAGAGATATAAAACCTTGACCCACCAATATGACTTACTAGTTCAGTATTCTAAAGGGATTAAGAAAAAAGGGAAAGCTTACATAATCACAAAAATACAAAGATATTTATAGCAACTGTATTATTATTATTGATAAAGAATTGGAAATTGAGGGATTGGATGAATATGTTGTAGTATAAGTTTGTGTTGGAATACTATTGTGTTAGAAGAAATGATGAGCTGGATGCTCTCAGAAAAGACTTACATGAATGAATTGGTGCAAAGTGACATAAGCAGAATCAGGAGAACACTGTACATAGTTGACAGCAACATGGTAAAATGATCAATTGTGAATGACTCAAGTATCTCCACTAATACGATCATCCAAGACAATTCTAAGTGACTTAAAATGAAAAATTCTATCCATCTCCAAAGAAATCAGTGATGAAGTCTTAATGCATATTAAAGCATACCTTTTTTTCTATATTCTTTCACAGCACGACTAACATGGAAATATACTAGTGGAAAGTTTTGAATGACTGCACATGTATAACCTAAATAACATTACTTTCCTTCTCAATGAAAGCAGAAAGTAGGGAGGAAGGGGAGAATTAGAAACTCAAAATTTAAAACAAAAGAATACAAAAACTGTTTTTACTTACAATTGTGGGAAAATAAGATACTCAATAAAAATACATTGAATCCATCCAAAATCAACAAATGTATTTTTATTTAATGAAAATTAAATGCATGTCTTTTACAATGTCTCTATATTTTCTATTTTTTATATTACTGCGGTATTCCATATGTCCCTTCCCCCTCTCCAAAAGGGGGACAAATGGCATTTTTTAAAAGGAAAAAAAAAACCAGCACAACTGATACATAGATTGAAAAAGTCTGAAAATATGTATAACATCTGTAGATTTTCCAACTCCATGAAGGGGTATGTGTCTTCTTATATTACTTCATCTGAATAACAATTGATCTTTATAATTTTTCATTTACTTTGGATTTTGTAGTATTTTATTCTTTCTGTTTACATTGTTGTAGTTATTGTGCATATGTTGCTTTCTTGGCTCTGCTCACTGCACTCTTAATCAGTGCTTCTATGTATTCATCCAACATGTCATTTTTTAGAGTACAGTAGTTTTCCTTTACATTCATGTATCACAATTCTCCAATTGATGGGCATCTACTTTGTTTTAAATTATTAACTATTGGAAAAAGTGCTGGTATAAATACTTTGGCTATATAAGAATATTTTCCCTTGTCAATATCTTCCTTGGTGCATAAGCCAAGTTATAGAGTCTGGTTGAAAGGCTATGGATGACTCTATTTTCATAATTAAAATTTGCTTTCCAAAATGGTTATAACCACTAAAGGGTTCCACCAATAATGGATTAGTATACTTATCTTCCCATATCGTTTCCAACACTGACTTTTGCAATTTTTGGCATTTTGTGAAATTTGGGGAATAGGGTGAAACCACAGGGTTTTCTAAATTGCATTTTTCTTATTATTAGTGATTTGAAGCCTTTTTATCATGTGATCGTGAATACTTAGCAATTTTCTTAAAGAACTATTTGTTTATATCCTTTGACAATTTATCTATTGGGGAATGACAAACAACGTGTATGTATATGGGTCTATACACACATATAAATGTATACATAGGTACACATATAATACACAAATATAGTGTGTATATGTTGATGTGTACACATATACACAAAACATACATAAACATATGTGTGTATACATGTATGTATATATGTTGGATTCCCAGATCTTATCAGAGAAATTTGAGACAAAGATTTTTTTTTCCTATTTGACCACTTCTTTTCTTATCCTAAATACATTAATACTATCTGTACAGAAGCTTTTCAGTTTTGAGCAAAGTTATCTATTTTATAATTACCTCTGTATCTTCTTTAGCTAGGAATATACCTTTCATCCATCTTTTTGAGAAGAATATGATTTGTTTCTCTCCTATTTTTTTATACTATGATATTAAGATCATGTAGTCATTTAGAATGTATTGTGGAGTGTGTCATATGGTGTTGGTCCAAGCCTGATTTCTTCCACACTTTTTCATTTTCACAGCAGTTTTTATTAAAGAGTTTTTTCCCTGGGTAAATTGTGTTTTCTGCTTTATCAAATATCAAACACTGGATTATTGAATTTATTGTTTCTGAAACTCCTTTGTCTATTGATTTATCTCTCTATTATTTAACAGATACCAGGTGGTTTTGATTGACTGCTGCTTTTTAGTTTGATTGAGATGTGAAGTCTATCTCCCCTTCATCTGTCATTTTCCCTCATTTTCTGTAACATTCTAGAGTTTTTGTTTTTCTAAATGAATTTTGTTATTATCTAGTCAAGCTCTATAAAATAATTATCTCCTTGGTAATTTTATTGGTATGTCATTAAAAGTGTAAATTAATTTTGGTAGTATTAACATTTTTATTATATTGGCATGGCCTAGCCATGAGCACTGAATACTTTTCCAACTATTTGGTCTGTTCTTTATTTCTTTAAGAAACACTTTGTAATTATAATTTGCTAAATTAAGGATCACAAGTCTTTTCTGCACTTTGGGAGTTTGATACACAGATATTTTATACCTTCTGTAGTTATTTGGAATGAGAGTTTTCCTTTTATTATTGTTTCTTGTGTGTTATTATTATTATATAAATACTACAGATTTTTGAGGATTTATTTTGTAATCTGTAACTTTGTTGATGCTATTAAATATCTCAATTAGTATGTTTGCTTATTCCCTTGGATTTTACAAGTAAATCATCATATTATAAGCAAATAAGAATAATTTCAACTACTTTTATCTATCTTTATTCTTTTAATTTCTTTCTCTTATCTTATTGCTATTGCTGTTATTCCCAAAATTATATCAAAATAATAGTGGGGAGAGTGAGCATTCATGTTTCATCCTCATAATTACTGGAAAAGTTTCCAGTGTATCCCCATTGCACATGAATCTTGTTTTAGGTAGATTGTTTATGGTATTATAAAAGGTTCTTCTATACCTATAACTTGCAGGCTTTTAAACATAAATATGTATTGCACTTTGTCAAAGCCCTTTTATGCATCTAGTGACAATATCAAGTGGTATGGATATTTTGGCTTTTAATATTATTAATGTTAATTGTTTTCCTAATGGTTAACCAGCCTTGAAGGGCATAAATAAATGGCATAAATTCCATTTGAGCATAATGAATGTTTGTTTGTTTATAGAAACCACTGTAGTCTGTTTGATAAGACCTTGTTTAACATTTGTGAGTCAATGTTCATCAATCTATTAGTCTATATTTTCTTTGTTTTATCATTTCCTGAAGTAGGTATTAGGACTTCATTTGTCTAATAAAAATGATTCTGTAGGGTGCTTTCTTAATTTTTGAGAATCATTGGTGAAGTATGCATCCTAACTGTTTTTAGAAAGTTTTATAGAATTCACCTATGAATCTATGGGCTTTTTTCCTTTGGTTGTTCCTTTACATCTAGGTTTATTCCTCTTCTGAGATGGAGTTATTTAAGATCTTTAGCTGATCTTCTGAGAGTTTGGGTATTTTATATTTTGGAAGGTATTCCCCTATTTCTTCTTAATTCTTAGTTTTGTTAATATACCTATATATAATATTTTCTGATTATTCTTTTTTATTCTTCTGATTTTACTGTGATTTTACTTTACTCATTTACTATTTTATTGATTTGATTTTATGCTCTCTTCTTTTTAATCAGATTAGCTAAAGGTTTATCAATTTGTTGTTTTTTTTTTCAAAGAACCAGCTTTTAGTGTTACTTATCATTTCTATGAGGTTTTTGTTTCTAATTTCTCTCTCTAATTTTAATCTCCCCTTTTTTGTTTTAAATGTGTATTTAGTTCATTAATCCATTCTTATTATATTTTGTTCAAGTATGATTGTTAGGATATGATTTCCCCCCTGAGGACTGCTTTAGTTGCATCCTAGAAATTTTGTTATGATATTTCATCATTATCATTTTTCTTATATATTGTTATTAATTATATATATATGACATTTTTGACTCAAACATTATTTAAGATTTCATTATTTAATCTCCCATTTGGGTTTATATCTTTTGTTTGTGTTCCCCAAACCAATTTGTATTTTTTTTTCATCATGGCCCATAAAGGATATATTGTTCTATATGCAGAGAACACATATAAGGTTGTTGTTACTTTTTTTAAAACTATTTCATTTAGAAGACGCCATGGGTCTTTTAACCCTATCTTCTTCAGAAATTTTTTCAGTTCCGTATTTTCCCTTTTGTTTATCTTTCTGTTAGATTTTGATAAAGGGATATTGAAGTCTCTTGTCATTATTATATTACTGTTTGTGTCTTCTTGAATCTCAGATAATGTTTCTTTTTTGAATTTGGATGCTAATGCATTTGAAGCATGTAAGTTTATTACTGATATTGGTATATAGTCTATAGGTCCATTCAACATAATATAGTTTTTCTTTTTTTTTTCTCTTTTTTAGTGTTTGTTTTTATTTCTTTGAGATCAAGATAGTAACTCCTACTTTTCTGGATTCACTTAATGTGGAGCATTTTTTTTGATCCCCTCAGTTTTATTTTGTGTATATCTTTGTTTTTTACATGTGTTTCTTATAAGCAACAGATTGTAAGATTTTGCTTACTTATCTGATCTGTCACTTTTTAGTTTTATTGGATCCATCCAAATTTAAAGTTATAAGATTTAGGTTTCTATTTTCTTCTATTTGTCTCTTTTTTCAAATTATGATTATTTTTTCCCTTGGGGTCATCAAAAAAAGTCAAAACATTTTGTCTGCAATTCCTCTAGTTTGCCCATGATATTGTTTGAATTGCAAACCCCACCCTATATATGACTTTCCTTACTTCTGAAGCAGGAAGGACAGATCTGTCTATTAGGGCAACTTTACAAGAGGTAGTTAACCTAAAGAAAAGCCTTTCTTGTTACTAGCCCAAGCAACAGGACTGGTCCAACCAAAGGATACTACATCCCCCACTCCTACCCTGCAAACTCCCAGTAACAAGCTCTTAGATGCAGCAAAGTGTCAGGTTCCATTTCTTAACTAGTCTTCAAATGTTTATTTTTGTTTCATTTTATTTGGTTAATATATTCACATTTAAAGGTATAACCGTTAAGCTTTGGTTTCCTCTATTTTTCTTATGTTGATTTCAACTTCTTTTTCTTTTAAGTCAATAGTTTAGCACTATGATTAATTTGGGCTTTTTCTAGACTGGTGCTAGTCTCATCTCATATTCAACCTCCTCCTGTTCGTATAGTTATGTGGTACAATGGATAAAGCACCATGTCATGAGTCAGAAACACACAAGTCAAATCCAGCCTTTGGCACTTTCAAGCGAAGTAGCCCTGGGCAAGTCTTTGCCTGCCTCAATTTCTTCAACAATAAATTGTAATTTACAACAATAATAATGGCACCTCTCTCCCAGGATTGTTATCAGAATCAAAGGAGATAATATTTCAAAAGCACTCAGCCTAGTTCCTGACACCATTTGTTGTTCAGTCATTTGAGTCACGTCCAAGTCTTCGTGATGTCTTTTGAGGTTTTCTTGACAATGATACTGAGTGGTTTGGCATTTTTCTCTCCAGTTCATTTTACAAATGAGGAAACTGAGGAAAACTGTGACTAGCCCAGGGTCACACAGCTAGTAAGTATCTGAGACCACATTTGAACTCAGGTCCTCCTGACTGCAAGGCCAGCAATCTATACACTGTGCTACCCAGCTAACCTAGTAGATCTTTAAACAATGCTTATTCCACTTCCCTTCCACTCCCATTTACCTTCTATAGTTCAAATGTCTTAAATTTACTTAAGTTGCTAATGTCTCTATTATTGAGTAACATATTGGTTGGTTTGTACTTTGTACTCCTATCCTTTTAAATACTTTTCTTACCCCACCACACTAAGCATATATTTAAATAAAAATCTTTCCAAGTGATTAAAGACCTTTGAAAAATGCACAAAAGAGAACGTTTCTTCCTAACTTGCTTATTACTCTCAAGAGTACCACCAACTTTGGTAATGTTAATGAAATAGGAAGATCTTTCCCACCCACTAATAGGTCTATGTGCCCAGCTGTGATATACCCTGAATCACATAGAGCCCATTGGGGGAGAAACTTCCTTAAGGAGAAGTTTGCTTAGGGGAGATTTGCTTGTAGGAAGGCTTTCATACCTTTTGGTACTAACCTAATTACACACGAGGGTTGTGATGCCTTCTGACTCTGAGAAGTTTATATATACTGAGTTGGTATTTTGCTTTGGGGGTTCATTCATGAGAAGGATCTTTTGAATTCCTGGTCAAGACTCTGAGTAGCCATATGTTCAGATGTCTGTGCTCCCTCAATCCAATGATGTATGTAAAGTGTATAGCAATATTGCTTTACTTAGACAACTGGAGTCCTGTCTGCTGGTCTTTGTGCTAATTTCTCTCCTTGTATTTTCTCTGCTTGTATCCTCTCTGATGTTCAGGGTGCTGACCTTTCCCCTGAAGTAGTGAATGTAATTAAAAGTAGTCTTGCTAACCCTTTTTAAGCAGTATTTCCTTTAAAAGCAGATCGAATTAATGGGGTGCCCATCAATTGGGGAATGGCTGAACAAGTTGTGGTATATGCATGTTATGGAATACTATTGTGCTATAAGAAACAAGGAGCAGGCAATCTTCATATTTACCTGAAGAGGCTTAAAAGAACTGATGCTGAGTGAGAAGAGTAGAACCAGGAGAAATTTGTACACAATTACAGACACAACGTATGTGTGATGACCAACTTTGATAGAATGGACTCTTCTCAGCAATGCAGTGATATAAGTCAATCCCAAAAGACTCATGATGGAGAGAAATATGTGCGTCCAGAGAAAGAACTAGAAAGAACTAAGTTTATATCCAGGTGGAAGCAAAATACCTGATCTTTTTCCTTCTCTTATTTGGTTTTATGTCCTCTACCATTTTTCATTCCAGCTGGTACAATCCGTCCTTATAACCTGACTAATGTATAATGTGAAAGTATTTACAGATCCTATACTTGACTATAAGCTGCCATGGGGGGGGGAGGGGAGGGAGTGGGACAAAATGTGAAACTCAAGGAATTGTGGAATTGAATCCTGTAAACTAAAAGGAAACAAACAAATTAATGAAAAAAAAAGCAGATCAAAGAACTTGTGCCAGCAGGCCATCCTGGGTGTGCCAGCGTGCTTCCTAATACAAACTTCTACCTACCCAGACTTGCAACTTATCTGTCATCTTTGACTCCTCCCTCCCTGTCTTCCCTCCTATCCAACCAGTTGTCAGATCATGTCAGTTCTATTCCAATGAAATGTATTATATGCCCTCATCTCTCCTCTGACAATGCAATCACCCTGTTTGCTGTAGGCCCACATTACCTCATGTTAGACTATGACAATGGCCTACTTCAAGCACTCACCAATTCACTGTCTATGCCCCAGGCTTGAACACTACCTTTCTTCCTCTCTGTCTCTTATCATATACAACTTCCTTCAAGTCTCAGCTAAAGTCTCACCTTCTTCAAGAAGCTTTTCCTAGACCTCTGTAACCTTCGTGCTTTCCCTCTGAGATTACTTCCAATTTATCCTCTATACATAGCTGTTTGCATGCTGTCTTCCCCCACTGAACTATTAACTTTTTTTTTTTTGGTATCTTCAGTGCTTAGCACTTTGCCTGCCACAGAGTATGTACTTTAATAAATGCTAATTGACTAACTAAAACTCAATCTACATATTCAAACTGTTGGCAAATATTTGTTTTATTATTTTAAATTAGATTTACAACCTATCTCATATATGTCTCTTCCACTCTATTCACACAGCCACCATCCTTGTGCAGGTTTTCATTTACTCCCTCCTGGACTATTTCAATAGTTTTCTAATTGTTCTCCCTTACTCTGGTCTCTACTTTCTCCTGTTGATCCTCCACTCAACTGACAAAGTGATTGTTCTAAAGGGCAGGTCTGATTGTTACTCCCCTTTACACCAATACATTCAACAAACTTCAGTGACTCCCTACTACCAGGATCAAATATGAAAATCTCAGTGTATTATTTAAGGTTCTCTGCAACTCGGGCCCCTTCCTACCTTCCTGACTTCTAAAATTTACTCTCCTCCACATAATTATCCAGGGACACTGACCTACTTAGAGATCCTAGCATGCTACCTCTGTGCATCTACACTGACTTACTAGGTTTTTTCTTCTCATATCTCAGACCTCGCCTATTTTGCTTTCTTCAAGATTCAGTTCATATTCCACCACCTCCAGGAGGTCTTTCCCAAATCCCAACCCCCTTTACCCACTAGTCCCCTTCTCCTAATGTTATCCTTCATTTATACTGTATGTTATCTTGTCTGTAGTTATTTATGTGCTGTCTCCTCACATAAAATATGAGGTTGTTGAGGGAAGTGACCGTTTTTTTTGCCTTTCTTTGTTTTCCCAAGAAAATTTCAGTGTCTAACACATAGTGCTTGTTGACTGACTGAATGATCCACTCCCATTTGTGTGATTTCCTACTTTGCTATCTCCCACAAAAGATATTAATTTTCTAATAGGAAAGCATGTTATTTAGTCCATAGAATATAAATTTAGTTCTGATTTCTTTCCTTTACTCATTTTTAACTACTTTAGACATTTCTTCCTTCTTTTATTGCATCTATTTATAAAGCTATTCTCCTAGGTAACTGAAAACTATCCTTACATTATGAAAGAAGCACTTATGGCACTCTTTGATTGGGCATCTTCCAAATGAAACTTCAGTCCTGTGTAGGAGCAGCCTCAAGTCCATTTTTTGTCAGTTCCAGAAATACATGGGCATGCTGTTACTTGTTACCCATCATTGGTATTTGATTTTGAATGAAGGTAAGATCTTTTTTCAGGGTTACCAATTGATAAGAGAGGAAAACACCATGACAAACTGGGTCCTAGATGATGTGAAGAGGTACCTGGCATCAAAGACTTTAAAGGAAACAAGGCAACCCTTCTCTATGTGACAACTTTGTGATCAGCATCTCTTCCTGTCTTATGATCCCAATAACCTACAACCTAGTTTGGAACTTTATTGCCTCTTTCCTGGACCACTTATTGCAAAAGTTCAATGAGATTCCCTGTTTTCTTTCTTTCCCCTCGCTTTATAATGAAGACTATTAAATTGAGTTTCCTGAGGCACAAGCCTCATAATATCCCTCTCCTGTTCAAAAGATCATTGATGGCTCTTCATTCCCTACTAAATAAACATTGAATTCTTTAGTCTCAAAGTTGTCCATAATATGATCCATCATCTAAGTTAATTTTCACTCATATATTCTACATTTTTGTCAAACTGGAGTTGCCTGCCACCATATCTTTTCCCATTGTAGTGCCTATGTCTAGAATACCTTACTCTCCAACTCAATCTTTGACATCTATAAAGATATCTCAGATGCAGGGGGCAGAGTCAAGATGGCAGAGTAGAAACAGGACTTTGGTGGGGCACTGGCTCCCACCACCTCCAATTCATATAAAAGGTGACTCTAAGCAATCTTTGGAGCTAAGAACCCACAAAATGACACGGAGAAGCTAACCTCCCACTGAGGACAGCCCGGCAGACCAGCAAGGAACAGCCAGTGCAGCTCTCTGGGAGCTGACTCCAGCCCTGCGCGAGCCAGAGGTTTTAGCCCCAGGGCAGCCACAGCCAACCACTGGCTGGAGGGACTTCAGGTCACCAGCAGCTGTGGCAGTTTCCAGAATTATCAACCCATTGATGCTAAGGACAAAGTGAGAGGTCAGTGCAACATGGACTTTGGGATTCAGTAGTTTGGGAGTGTGGTTGGCCTTTATCCCCTGGATGGAGAAGCCGCTGAGGTGCTGTGGCTGGGCAGCTACCGCCATGTGGCAGCTTCAGCTCCTGGCTTACAGACTGTAGGGTGACCAAGCAACCAGTCTGAGGGGTAATCGCTCTTGCTTTAACCTGTTTGGATCTGGATTGTGGTCTAGGGTAGAGGTCCTAGGGTGTGCAACCCGCTTGCCAGAGCATGTGGAGGCTTCAGAGAGGCAGCCAACTAATACCTTCGGCAGCTGAGAAAACCCCAGCATTTGGTATGAAGCTCCCCTGTCTGGTACCAGAGTATTACTGTGGCAAAAAGCCCCAAAGTCAAGTAATTGAGTAGCAAAATGAGCAGGCAAAGGAAGCAAAGCAAACAGAGCAACCCAAATTTACACGCCTATTTTGAGGACAAAAAGGATCAAAGCATGGAACAGGAGGAGGACAATGAAGTCAGAACTCCTGCACAAAAAACTTCCACGAAAAATACAAGCTGGTTATAGGCCATAGAGGAGCTTAAAAAGGATTTTGAAAGCCAAATAAGAGAACTTGAGGAAAAATTGGGAAGAGAAATGAGCATGATGCAAGAAAATTATAAAACGAGAGTCAACAACATGACTGAAGAAAATAACACCTTAAAAAATAGACTAACTCAAATGGCAAAAGAGACCCAAAAAGGCAATGAGGAGAAGAATGCCTTAAAAAGGCCAAATTTTCCAAATGAAAAAAGAATCTCAAAAGCTCACTGAAGAGAGTCATTCCTTCAGAATTAGATTGGAGCAAATGGAAGCAAGTGACTTTATGAGAAATCAAGATACTATTAAACAGATACAAACAAATGAAAAAATAGAAGGCAATGTGAAATATCTCATTGGGAAAACCACTAACCTGGAAAAGAGATGCAGGAGAAATAATTTAAAAATTATTGGACTACCTGAAAGACATGATCAAAAAAAGAACCTAGAAATCATCCTTCAAGAAATTCTCAAGGAAAATTGTCCTGATGTTTTAGAATCAGAGGGCAAAATAGAGGTTGAAAGAATCTACCAATCACCTCCTGAAAAAGATCCCAAAAAGAAACTCCTAGGAATATTATAGCCAGGTTCCAGAGTTCCCAGATCAAAGAGAAAATATTACAAGCATCCAGGAAGAAACAATTTGAATATTGTGGAAACACAATCAGGATAAGCCAGGATCTGGCAGCTTCTACACTGAGGGATCAAAGGGCTTGGAATATGATATTCCAGAGGCCAAAGGAGCTGGGATTAAAACCAAGAATCACCTACCCAGCAAAACTGTGTATCATGTTTCAGGGGAAAATATGGTCATTCAGTGGAATAGAGGACTTTCAAACATTCTTGATGAAAAAACAGAATTGAATAGAAAATTAGACATTCAGATACAAGAAGCAAGAGAAACATGAGAAGGTAAACAGGGAAAAGAAATCATAAGGAAGTTATAAAAGTTGAAATATTTACATTAACACATGGAAAATGATATTTGTAACTTATGAAACTTTTCTCAGTATGAAATAATTGAAGGTAACAGAAGTACAGAAATATATATATGTCTATGTGGGAGGGTATATGGGCATATGAATACATATGTGAATATGTGTATATGTGTACAGGTATACATAGATAGAGGGCACAGGACCAGTTTAATGGAAAGGGATGATACTTAGAAGGTAAAATTAAGAGGTGAGAGAGGAATATAATGAGAGAACATGGGGAGAGACAGTTTGGGGCAAATTATCTCATATAGAAGAGGTAAGGGAAAATGGTTACAATGGAGGGGAAGAACAGGAAGGCAAAAGGGAATGGGTCAACCTTATTCTCATTGAATTTGACTTAGGAGGGAATGACATATGCATTAAATAGGGTATCTCACCCTACCAGAGAGTAGGGGGGGGGGAAGAGGATGAGAGGGGAAATGATGGAAAGGAGGGCAAGCTGGGGGTGGGGGGGAGGGAAGTTGGAAGTACACACTTTTGAAAAGGGACTGGATCAAAGTAGAGAATAGAACAAGTGGGAAGTGGGATAGGAAAGAGGGAAATATAGTCAGTTTTTTACAATATACCTACTATGGAAATATTTTGCATAGCTACACATATACAACCTATATTGAATTTCTTATCTTCCCAGTAAGGGTGGGTGACAAGGGAGGAAGGGAATGAATCTGGGATTCAAAGTTTTAAAATCAAATGTTTAAATATATATATATGTAATATTATCAATATTATTTTACATGTAACTGGGAAATAAGATTTATAGGCACTGGGGCATAGAGATACACTGTGCCCTACTGGAAAGTTGGAGGTGGTATGGGAGAAGATATGGGAGAGAGCTTATTGGAGGAGGGGATTTCCAGTGGGATCACTATTTTGGGGTGGTGGGTAGGGGAAAAAATGGTGAGAAAATTTGTAACTCAAAATCTTGAGGAAAAAAATGATGTGAACTAGAAATTAATAAAACATTTGATTTTAAAAAAAGATATCTCAGATGCAGTGTTTTCAAAAGTTTTCATGATATACTTAGGTGACAGTGATCTCCATTTGATCTGTAGCACTTTCTTACCTCTCTTATGCTTTCATTATATGCATGTATATATATATATATGTATATACACATACACATATATGTATATACGCATATATACATGTATATAATATTTATTTGCGGATCTCATGATAGAGTTTAAATTTCTTATTTATATTTTTATAATCCTCAGATCCAAGCACAAAACAGGTGCTTAATAAATGATTATTCTACAAATGATTTAACTTTCAGCAAAGGTACACAAGGCAAACAAATTTTCTCATGTGTATATCAGATGCATAGAGAATCTTAGCAGTACCCAGCTGCAGATGCCAATGCTAGGTGTTTTCCAAGATGAGACTATTTCAAAAAGAGAATGATATCATTTGAACAAATACACTTAATATCCTTTCATATTCTATACAGGTTATTGACAGTCAGACTCTCAAGTCAACAGGGGAAATGGAGTTGAATGTAACCTAACTCCAGCCCTTACTGTTGTGATGCTTAGACAATTATGTTCTTATTTCCTGGGATGTGTTCTGAACAGCCCTGTGAGCATGAGGGCCAGATTAAGTTAGCACTCTGTCACAAAATGGAACTGACATGCCATTCATGTTAAACCTGTAAGTAGTAAGAAAAGATTTCACTTCAATAAGGCAAATGCAATATGCAATAATTTTTTTTCTAATGAAATACTTAATATTTTGCTTTACCTTCAAAAATGGAAAAATAATGTCAAATAAAATACCTTAACCATAAAATGATACCTGAATTAGACATTAGAAGCAGAAATTCATGGAATGTTAGAGTCTTAGAGAATGTGGATGTGTACCATTTCATTCATAGATTAATAAACTTAGACCCAAAGGAGGGAAATGACTTCCCTAAAGTCACAGTGTAGCAGCAAGCACCCTAGCATACCCAGGGTGGCTGCCAACACAAGTTTTTAGATCTGCTTTTCTAAAGGAAGCAACTCAAAATGGGTTAACAATCTTGCTTTAATCAATATAATATATCATTTACCTAGTTCAGCGGAAAAAGTCAGCACCCCGAACTTCAGATTAAACAGAAGTTACAAGCAAAAATTTAAAGAAGATAAACAAACAGATCAAACATACAGGCCTCCAACTGTTCAACCATTACATCCATACCTAGTCATCTACCAGAGAGGGAAGCATCAGCATCTGGGTTTTTCAAAGCCAGGGGGCTCTCAACGGCTGTCCAGAGTTTCATCTGGTCAAATCACACAATGCTTCCCAAAGTGAGCCCCAAAACACTGCCTCACATCAGGGACTATATAGCCTTCTTCTGGGTCAGAGAACGTAACAACCCTCTTGACCCACTACCCAATCACAAAGTATCTCCTGAAACAAGCCTCCAGCCACAGGCTCCAGGTGCACTTAAGCCTAGGGGAAAGGAAGATATTATACAATACAATCTTAGTAAGATAGCAATAATATAAATTTACACACAGTCAACTAGTTAGTAGCAGAGTCAAGACTATGTTTTTATTCTCAGCTTAATGATTTTTTACTAGTGTTATGCAAAATATTACCACTTTTAATACAATATAGGCTGAGATTTTTTCTGACTTTTAATAATAAAACTATGGATCTACAACTTACCACAGGACCTTAGACAAGACATTTAACCATCTGAACCTGAAAATGTCCATCTCTAGATAATGAGGGTATTGGATTAGATGATCTCCTAAGATCCCATTCAGCTGAGTCTTTGATCAAATTATCTAATAGCTATTTTCATTATATGTTTAAATGTCTTTATCAGGATTAAGTTCCCTAATTTCAAGTGTTCTATTAAACTAAGGGCAATGGGAAATATATGCTTGCTTATTTTACAAAACAGAGACAATTATATAAAAATGACTTCTTTGGACTTAATCATAACAGTAACATACGTTAAATTTCACTTCAAGGTATAGAATTTTCCCCACAAAACTCCCTTGATGTAGGTTGTGCCAATTCTTTTTTTCTCTCTACCAGATCTAGAAATGCCTGAATGGACATAATGTAAACCAACCATTCAGATCATTATCAGAATGCTCATTTTGATTATTATTAACTTTATACTACAAAGGGTGTAGATTGGTCATGGAACAAGTGTTATAGAAAATAGATGAAGAGCTTGATAATGGACTGAAAGTCTCCATCCACTGAGTTGGAGGACATATTGAAAAACATTGGCAAAAATTTAATGAAAGTAAGAAACAAGGATATGTTTCTTTCCACTTGGATAGACAAAATGCATATACCAATTAACTAATGGAACTGTTTTTGCTATTGGTGAATCATTTCATTCATGTCCAACTGTTCATAACCCTATGGGGGAGGGGGGCTCTCCTGGAAAAGATACTAGAACAGTTTTCTAATTTCTTCTCCATGTCATTTAACATATGAGGAAACTGAGGCAAAAAGGCTTAAGTGACTTTCCTAGTGTCTGAGGCTGGATTTGAACTGAGGTCTTCCTGACTTCAGTCTAGCACTCTATCCATTGTGCCACCTAGCAGACAAGATGACATAAAGTTGTAGATTGACTCTCCTTAAAACTATCATAATCCTAGACAACTGTACACTGGGTGGCATTAGTCCATGTTCTGATAGAAGAATGTGAGATTGCCCTTATTGTCATTTTCAGTCATGTCTGACTCTTTGTGACCACATTTGAGATTTTCTTGGCAAAGATATTGGAGTGGTTCACCATTTCATTTTCCAGCTCATTTTACAAATAAGGAAACTGAGGTAAAGAGGGTTAAGTGACTTGGCAAGGGTCAGACAGTTAGCAAGTGTCTGAGACCAGATTTGAACTCAGGAAGATGATCCTTCCTTAGTTCAAACCTAGCAGTCTATCCACTACACCATCTAGCTGCCCTGAATGTGAGATACATTGGGACAAATAAGAAATACTGATATTCCATCTACTAGCAATATTTCAAGACAGATGATACTGACCAATAAAGAGGCTAAAACACAACACAGATAAAGTACTCTGAAGGCACAGATATTTTTATTCTATGCCAAAGCTACAGCATAAAAAAATTGGAAACTCTCACCATTTATAGCAAAAGCTTCATTTTTAAAATAATTATGATAGCATCCCCAGCTTAAGTCTCTATGCTGCTCAGCAGTACAAGGAAATCATAAAATAATACTTTCGTTCCTAAGCCTATATAGAAGTATTACGAGATAAAGTCAAATCATTATCAAAATCTGAAGAGCAAAAAATTAAAGACATTGATAACATTGAAAATCTTCATTTAATAAAAACTCAACTTAATACAACTAATAAGAAAACAGATGTAACAGAGCACTGTCTCAAATTATTTTTAAAAGGAGATAGTAATATTTAGATTTGCATTTGGAATTTAGAATATTTGAGACCAAATATACTAACACTATACTAATATAGTGGAATATATACTATATATAATATAATAATTTTAAATGGTAGCATCTAACATAATGATTACAAATGCATTCTCCTCCATTACTTTACAAGTGTATTGATATTTCATTACGTGCACATTACAATATATATGGCAACTTTTGCCACAGCAAGAATCACAGATGGAACAGTAAAATTATCAACGAATTCCCTTAAGAATAAGCATCAGACATCACCATGCCAAATACAACTTTTGAGAGCTTTTAAAAGATATTAAAGGAAGAAAAATTACATATGTGAAAAGGAATCAGGAAAACAAAAGATTTCAGAAATTCTGGATTACTTTAATTAGCATCTGAAAACAAAATATACCATATTAATATGATACAAGGAGTCAAAACAGTACAACGAACCAAATAAACAGGGTAACAGGAACAAAATTTTTACTGCAGAGGCTTGAGATGTTTTTTAAAAAAAGGAAGAAAAATTATCTCGGGAGATAGAAAATCAATCCTAAAGAAGGAAAGCTGTTGAAAATTTCTGGCAATTTAAATGTTTGCAAAATGACTAATATAATGAAAATTTGTTCTAATGAACAAATGAGGAAATTAAAGCTTTCACATTTTTAAATGTGATGAATTTAAGAAAGGTTACATCAAAAATAAGTAAATAGGGGCAGCTAGGTGGTGTAGTGAATAGAGCACCATCCCTGGAGTCTGGAGGACCTTAGTTCAAAATCCAGCCTCAGACATAACACTTACTGGCCATGTGACCTTGGGCAAGTCATTTAACCCCAATTGTTCTGACTTTCTCCCTCCAAAAAAAGATTAAAAAAAATAAGTAAACAAAACTGCAAAACTGGAAGTCATGGGGCCAGATAAAATCCATAGTTATTGACTGAAACCTTTCATGGTGGCCCAAGAATTACTAGCAAGACACTTTACCAGTTTTCCCTCAGATATAAGCTGATTCTATTCTTAACAGAAGACATTGAATATCTATTAATTATCAGAGGATGAGAATGCCAATGATGCATCTAGATAGAGAGCAAACAATTATAAATATGGGAGACTCTATACTATATATATATGCATATATATAGTTTTCACAATTTTTATTACAAAACAATAAACTCTTGAAAAAATAATAAATTGCCTGAGGATCAAAGGTCAAGTGACAAAAAAATTCCTGGGAGGGGGAGGTGCATGGGTAAAGAACAACTCAATATCAATTTAATACTTGAAAAAGCTTCCCAAAGCATGGTAACTTAAATACTACCATATTGCAAAGCCTTTGACTCAATTCCACACTCATGGCTTAGTCACCTATTACAAGTTTCCGTTTATCTTATAGTTGTTTGTTCTATTATACTCAGTATGTTATGCTGACACATAGGGTGCAACTTCAAGTCTAATTACTCTAATTCCAACTTCTTTTTCAATACAATGCACTATCACTTTAAGGAAATTCTCTTTCTAGAGACACAAAGTCATTGTCAACAAGACAAGTTCAAATCCAAAACACTGGCAGGAGTACATCAGGATGGTGTAATGGAAAGAATTCATATTGTATATGAAGGAACAGGGTTTGAATCCCATTTCTGCCTCATACTATATTTGTGACCTTGGGCAGGTCACCATTAAGTCTTTTCTTCTACTGCCTGAACACCTGAGTTTCTTTTTTCACCTGATATGCCACACATGCCAGGGCCTTCAAGATTTTATTTACCTTGAACACTGTCCATTTTATTGACATTCTTCCCAAAAAGTAATGGCCAGAATTGAAAACAGAACCATAGAAGTGATATCACCAGACAAAATACAATAGGAATACCATCTACATTGTTCTATATGCTAAATCTCTCTTAATAAAAACTAAGACTGCATTATCTTGAGTGGTGTATATTGAGCCTGAAATCCACTAAAACTCTATATCATTATCAGAAGAATTGCATTGTAGAAAACTCTTCCCCATCTTGTGTGTTTAAAGTTTATTTTCTTACCCAATTATATTATTTTATACTAACCCCTACTAGATTGAATTATATCAGATTTGGTCTAATGCTCTTGCTTGGTAAGATCTCTTTTCAATTCTACTATTTTCCAGTGTATTCCATAAATACTGAGGATTTATGTCAATAGTATATTTCATAAACTATCTGCGCCCTTTATATGTCATTGATAGAAATGTTAAAAACCATAGTCCTAAGGACAGATCCTCAGGACATATTACTGCATAAGTACTTTTACTTTGATATTTAATCATTAATAATTACTACATGAGTCTGATCATTCAAGCAGTTCTGACTTCACTTAATTATGCTCTCATTTAGCCCATATCTCTCCTCTTCCTCTGAAAAAAAAATAGCATATGAAACTTTATCAAATGATTTGCTGAAATCTGATTAGGTTGTATCTAGAGTATTGCCCTATTCTCTTGGTCTGTCAGTCTTTTCAAGAAAGAAATAAAGTTAGGTGGGTGTGGCCTGACCTTGATGAAGCCGATTCTATGTGGTCTCTTTTTCTATGTGTTCACTAAACACCCCTTTAATCACATGTCCTCGATTTTTTTCTTGGAATCAATCAGTCAATCCAGCATTTAAGAAGCATTTATTAAGTAGCTACTGTGTGCCAAGTGCTATGGTAGGTCCTAGAGATACAAAGACAAAAATGAAACAATTCCTTCCATCAAAGGGCTAACAATTTATTAGTGAAACAAAGTGTGCACATACATGTGAATAGAAAATAAATGCCCAGTAAATACAAAGCAATTTGGGGAAACATCAAGAAAAGCAAACTGGGGAGGTGTCCTTTAGCTGAGTTTTACTAGGAACTAGAAATTCTAAGAGGCAGAGATGAGGGAGCAGTGCATTCCTTCCAGAATGGGAAGGTGGCATTAAGGTGGGAGATAGAATATTGTGAATGTTAAAAAATAAGCCACACACAGACTTCACAAGGGTAATGAATGTGTAATAAGCCTGGAAAGGTAGGCTGCAGTTTGATCACAGAGGGTTTTAAATGCCAAGAAAAAAAGAAATTTCCTCTAGAGGCATTAGGAAGTCAGTAAAATATTTTCAGTAGGGTAGTGACATGGTCAAATCTATGTTCTGGGAATATGACTGGTGGCAATGTAGAGGTGACATTGGAAAGTGGGAAAGACTAGAGTGAGGCAAACTTATTAGGAGGCTACTGCAATAGTCTAGATGAAAGGTTATGAGGGATTGAACTAGACTGTTGGTTGTATGAGTAAAGATCATAGGAGAAGTGGAAATAGAATCAACAAGATATCTGGTAACTAATTAGAGAAAGGAGATGAGGGAGAGTGAAGAGACAAGGATGACTCTAAGACTGCAAACCTGTATTTCCAAAAAGATGGTGGTACCTTTGATGGAGATAGGGAAGCTTGGAAGAAAGATGAATTTTTATGGAAAGATGAGTTCTGTTTTAGATATATCAGTTTTGGTATGTCCCTAGAGAGAGACCAGAGATATATTGATAGCTTTTGGATTCATCTACATACAGATAAAAATTGAAACCAACAGAGCTAAGGAGATCACTAAGAAGTATAGAGACAGAAAATTAAAAGTTCAGTTAAAAAACAGTTATGTTTCAAAACTCTTTTAAAGTTAATCTGCATGAACTTCTTTTTCTATCTCTTTCTTAAGTCTGAACTACCAAGAAACAATAAACCAAGCCCAGATTTATAGCATTGCTGATTTAAAATTTAACAATCAGCTCTCAAGAGCTGATCATAAATTTTCTGCTCCTGGTGCAAAGCCTTGAATGAATTAACAATTATATGGAGAGGTGGGTACCAAAGGATGCTGAAAAAAAAAGGCTAGCCAGACAAGTGAAAGGAAAATCAGGAAGGAGCAGTATCATGAGAATCCAAGGAGTAAAGTGCATACATGAAGGGGAGAAGAATAGTGAATGGTGTTAAATGCTGCAGAGAGGTCACAAAGGATGAGGACAGAAAAGAACCCATTGGTTTGGGCAATTAGGTGATCACTGGCAACCCTGGAGAAAGCAATTTAAATTAAATGGTGAGATTTGAAGCCATGTTAAAGGAGACTGAGAAAAGAGTGAGAGTATAATAAAAGCAATGAATATAGGAAACTTTTTTATGACATTTGGTTGCAAAAAACAGAAATCTGAGACCATAACTTGAAAAGATTGTAAGATCAAGGGTGGAGGGTTTTGTTTGTTTGTTTATTTTTGTTTTAGGATGGACTAATTTCATGTAGCTTTAGGCTGCCGGAAAAGAACCAGTAGATTACAAAAAGACTTAAACATAGCAAAAAGCTCAATTGCAGGCATATAACTACTTAAGAATACAGGAGGGGTTGGGCAAAAGTAAAAGGGTTAACCTTGTTAAGAAGAAAAACCAGTTCTTCACACTAAATCAATAAACATTTATGAAGTGCCAGGCAGTATGCTAAGTGCATAAGATATTAGATGATATCAAAGAATTCTAAAATGAACAATAGGGAAAAAGAAGGAACCTGACAAATGGACTCCCTTTTTCCACAGAGTATAAATCTAGGACCCAGATAAGAAGGAGGGAAAAGAGGTTGTGTGGAATACTTGAACAAAGAAGGGGAGTTTGGAAATAGGTACTTTGGGGAACACGAAAGATAGACAAAAGATTTTGGCAGCAACAAACCAAAAATGGCAACCCCATCAAATGGTAATAACTGACATTCATATGAAACTATGATTACAAAGCATCTGGCTTATATTATTTCATTTGAGTATCACAACCACCAGATAAGGCTGATATCACAAATATTTTATCTCAGATTTTACAAATGAGGGAAAGTACCTTGACCACAGTCAAATAGCTGGTAAATAGAATATTCATAATGTGAATCAAGTTCTTGACAGAAAGTGGATTATTCTTTACACTACACTAGTGCATCCTTGCCAAATAAAGTGAAAATCCTTTTGGCAAATGCATCATTAGTCTACCATTACTTTATACCAAGTCCAACTATCACCTGTCTCTAATAGGCCAAATCTCTAAGCCATCAAGGGTACATCACCCTGGCTCATTATAAATGGGAGAATGTCAGTATCAGTGCTCACAAGCCATTCACATTGGACATAAGAAGAAATGAAACTCTGCCAAAGAGAAGAAAAACAATCTTGCCACGGGGAATTCTAGTACAATAGTGGCAACAGTAGGGAAATATGCCATATGATATCAGCAAACATAAAATGAATTGGCCTTGTCAGAATGTTGGACATTTGGGAGAGGTTTAGTTTCCAAGAATATTTCATGGAGGTGAAGTGGTGTGGATTATTCATGTGCACTGTCAGGAGGACTCTTTCAAAAATAACTAACTTAGAAGAGCAAAATGTGAAGTGTGTAAAGCACTGCACTAACATGTGTTTCCCTAAAGGCTACTTTCAAAGACCTAGTTGGCAGCATATTGTGATAGCAAGAGAACTGGTTTTGGATTCAAGAATACTGGGGCTCTGTTACTAACTAATCGTAGACCCAAATTTGGAAAATAACCTTGAAGTCATCTAGTAGTTGATTGAGAATCTTGTTCCTGTATCTGACCAAGAACCTCATCCATAACTGGGGTTCTTAATGATTTTTGGGTCCCACTGCTCCTTGTGAATATCATGGAACCTATTGACATCTTCTCAATAATAATAGCTAACATTTATATATCACTTTAAAGTTTGGAAAATATTTAACAAAGATGATCTCATCTGAGCATCATAACAACCCAGTGAGGTATATGAGATTATTGTTCCCATTTTGTAATAAATAAACTGAGGGTAAAAGAGGTTAAATGCAGGATTTGAACTTAGGTCTCTGTGACTGAAAGTCCAATATATGGTTTTCAAGTCTAACTGCAATTATTATCATAATAATTATTCTCAGAATAATTTAAGTGCATAAAAATACATATGATTACAAAGGAAAGTCATTATATTGAAAGAGTGATCACAACATTAGGGGGAAAAAAAGGTCATAGATGCCAAATAAAGAAACCCTACTCTACAATAACCCAATGAATGCTCATCCAGCTTTTTTCCTTTAAAAATTTTTATTGAGGGGCTGCTAGGTGGTGCAGTGAATACAGCACCAGACCTGGAGTCAGGAGAACCTGAGTTCAAATCCAGCATCAGACACTTAACATAAAAACTAGAGTATAAGGAGGAGGAGGAGGAGGAGTGGGACAGAGAAGGGGAAGGGGAAGAAGAAGAAGAAGAAGAAGAAGAAGAAGAAGAAGAAGAAGAAGAAGAAGAAGAAGAAGAAGAAGAAGAAGAAGAAGATGATGATGATGATGATGATGATGATAGAAGGGAACATGTCAGTCTATACTGTGAGTCCATCAGTTCTTGATCTAGAGATAAACAGCATCTTTCATCATGAGTTTGAAACTATGGTGGGTCAGATTTACTAAAGTCTTTCAATGTTGGTTATGTTTTACAACATTGCTTTCATTGTATATATTGTGCTTTTGGTTCTGCTCACTTAACTCTCTATCAGCTCATATGACTCTTCCCAGGTTTTCCCAAAACCATTTCCTTCTTCATTTCTTACTAAATAATATTATTCCTTCACATTCATATATCAGAAGTGGTTCAGCCATTCCTCAAATAATAGGCACCACTCAGTTACCAATTCTTTGCCACCACAAAAAAAGAGAACAATAAATATTTTTTATTAATGAGTCCTTTTTTATCTTTGATCTCTTTCAAGTATAAACCTAGTAGCAGTATAACAGATTCAAATGGAATGTAGAGTTTAATAGCTTTTAGAGTTTAGTTCCAAGTTTCTTTACAGAATGATTGGACTAGTTCACAGCTCCACCAACTGTGTATTACCAAACCTGTTTTTTTTCCCCTACCTCCCCACCAGCATTTGTCATTATCCTTTTTCTTTTGTTTGTTTTCTTAGTCAATCTGACAGGTGTACAGTGGTACCTTAGACTTGCTTTCATTTACATTTCTATAAATATTAATGATTTATATGTTGTCATATAGCTATAGATAATTTTGATTTCTTCCTCAGAAAAATGTCTGCTCATATCTTTTGACCATTTGACAATTGAGGAATGTCTCATTTTTATAAATTTTACTCAGTTCCCTGTGTATTTTATAAATGAGATTTTTATTAGAGTAACTTACTACATAGATTTCCCCCTGTTTCCAGGCTCTTCTTCTACTTTTAGATGTATTGGCTTTATTTGAACAAAACCTTTTTAATGTAATCAAAATTATCCATTTTAACTCCTATGACCCTCTCTCTGTCTCTTTTAGTCATGAATTCTTTTCCTAATACACAAATCCAATAGTTAATCTCTTCCATGTTTCACTATTTTCTTTTAAATAATGGTATCTTCTATGTGTAAATTGTGCTCCCATTTTGATCTTATCTTAGTATACAATGTGCAATGTTGCTCTCTGCCTAGTTTCTACCATACTACTTTCAGTTTTCCCTGTAGGTTTTGTGAAATAGTAAGTTCTTACTTTAGTAGCTAACATCTTTGATTTATCAAACACAAGGTTATTGTGCTCATTTGCTTCTGTATACTGAGTAGCTAATACACTGATTCAGCTTTCTACTTTTTACCCAGCAAATATTGTTTGAATGATTTTTAGCTATGTAGTAAAGTTTGAACTCTGTTACTCTTAGGCCTTCTTCATTCTCATTTTTTTCATTGAGCTTCTTAATATTCTTAACTGTTTCTAGTTCTATAAAGTAATTCTTTGAAAATTTGATTGGTATCACACTGAATAAGTATATTAATTGGGATAGCATTACTATTTTTATTATATTGCCTTTTAATATCCATGAAAAATTAATTTCTCTCTAATTGTTTAGATGTCTTTATTTGTATAAAGAGTTTTTTATAATTGTGTTCATATAATTAATGTGCGTCTTGGAAGGTAGACTCCTAAGTATTTTATATTGTCTGTAGTTATTTTAAATAGAATTTCTATTTCTATATTTTCCTGATGAGTTTTGTTGGTAATATACAAAAATTCTGATGATATATATATATGCATATACATATATATAATTATTTTATATCCTGCAATTTTTCTGAAGTTATTTGTTTTGGTTTTTTTTAGTTGATTCTCTAGGATTCTCTAAGTAAAACATATCATCAGCAAATGTGATTTTTCACTCATTGCCATGTTTATTCTTTCAGTTACTATCTTTGTCTTTGCTATGACTAACATTTTGAGTTCAATATTAAATAGTAATATTGTGAATAGACATCATTACTATATCTTTTCTTATTGGAAAGGCTTTTTTGCCTTTAAGATTATACTTAGCTGTTTGTTTTTCTAGGTGGTTTACTCTTTGTTTTAATCCTAGATCTTTTGCCTTCCAGAATATTACACTCCTTTTCACTGGTGGCCACTAAATTTTGTGTGATCCTGTGTCTATACGATATTTGAATAATTTCTCTCTGATTTCTTGTAGTGTTTTCTCACTGACTGGGGCGTTGTGAATTTTGGTTATAATATTGTTGAAAGTTTTCATTTTGAGGTTTATTTGAAGAGATGTCTGCTGGATATTTTTCCATTTCTACTTTGCCTTGTGATTCTAATATATCTGGACACTTTTCTCTTATAATTTCTTGAAATATGATGTTTAGGTTCTGCATGGCGTTTAGTAGGTCAATGATTCTTAAATTATCTCCTATTGATCTCTTTTCCAAATCAGTTTTTTTTTCCTATGAGGTATTTAACATTTTCTTATATTTTTTTCATTATTTCATTAGTTTTCATTTGGTCAGTTCTAATTTATTAAGTAATTATTTTCTTCAGTAATGTTTTGTACTTTTTAAAAATAAAGTTGTTAATTGTCTTTTCATGACTTTTTTGAATATCTCTCATTTCTTTTTGCATTTTTCCTTTCATTTGGTTCTTAAAGTTATTTTCTTGCCTTTAACTCTTTTATAAATTTTTCATGGGCTTGTATTTAATCTTCATTTTTCTTTGAGGTTTTGCTTATGGGTGTATTCAAGTCATTGTCTTATGTATGTGTATCTTGAGCTTCCCTGTCATCATGTTTTTATGGTGCCAATTTTAAATATATTTTATTCTTCAGGATAATAATTGCATTTCCACTTGTTTACAGTGCTGGTAAAATGCAATGTTGTTCACTTTTCTCCCTCTGCACACATTCAAGCATTCAGAATGCCCAGATGTACACAGTAGCTTAGATGTTACTTTTAAATCTCTATTGCCTTGGCTACAAAGTTGAGTCCTTCAATTTTTGCAATACTGTGTAGAATGCTCTTTCTTCTGGTGTGTTTAGTTGACCTCTTCCATGGTGGGTCCAGAAGAAGAACCTCCATATAGGACTGCTCTACCCCGCTCCCCTGCCGGAAACCCACCATTCATTCCTCCTGGCATGCTCCCTACACTCTGGTACAATTTAGTAATGATGGGGTTGCAGAACTCCAATTCTTTCTGTTGATGCTCAAATTCTTCCTTATCAGCAGTTTGGTTCTTATCCAGCCAGTTGATTATTTCGTTACATTTGTCAAGGATCTTCTCTTTGTCTTCATCACCAGTTTTGTCTTGCAGTTTTTCATCCTCTACAGTAGCTTCCATGTTGAAAACATATGATTCAAGAGAATTCTTAGAAGACACCTTGTCTCTCTGCTTCTTATCCTCTGTCTTGTACTTCTCAGTCTCCTGTACCATATGTTCAATGTCTTCTTTGCTTAGACACCCTTTATCATTGGTGGTGATGATCTTGTTTTCCTTGCCTGCACTCTTATCCACAGCAGAAACATTGAGGATGTCATTTGCATCAATGTCAAATGTTACTTCAATCTGAGAAACACCCGTGGGTTCTGGGAGGTTCCCTGCAAGATCAAATTTACCAAGCGGGTTGTTATTCTTTGTCATAGCTCTCTCACCTTCAAAAGTCTGAATAAGTACACTAGGCTGGATGGTCAAATAGATGATAAAGGTTTGTGTCTGCTTGGTGGGGATGCTGGTATTATGTTTGATCAGAGTGATCATAACTCCACCAGCAGTTTTAATTCCAAGGGAAAGAGGAGTGACATACAAAAACAGCAAGTCCTATACATTCTCAGATTTATCTACAAATAAAATGGCAAGTCTGGATAGCTGCACCATAAGCAATAGCCTCATCAGGATTGATACTCTTGTTAAGCTCCTTGACATTGAAGAAGTCTTGCAGAAGCTTCTGGATTTGGGGGATTCAAGTGGAACACCCACCAGGATGATGTCATGAATCTGTTATTTATGTAGTTTGGCATCGCTTAAGGCCTTTTCCACAAGACCCAGTGTGCCACAAAAGAGATCAGCATTCAGCTCTTCAAAATGGGCCCAGGTGACTGATATATAGAATTTGATACCTTCATAAAGGGAGTCAATATCAAAACTGTCCTGGGTACTGGAAGAGAGGGTTGTAAGTGCAAGCAAGGGATGATTTTTGTTGTTTTCTTTTTGGAGTTCAGTTTGCCAGGCTCAAGCTAAATTGTAAACATCTGAAGGATTAATCTCCTTTGAACCCTGATAATTCATGGCTGAGAATGGAGACATTGAAAGTGCCACCTCCAAAGTCAAAGATCAATACATTTCTCTCAGCACCAAATTTTTTGTCCAAGTCATAAGCAATAGCAGCAGCAGTTGGTTCTTTGATGATTTGGAGCACATTGAGACCATCAGTGGTTCCAGCATCTTTGATGGCCTGATGTTGGACATCATTGAAATAGGCTGGTACTGTGACCACAACATTTGTGACAGTCTTCCCAAGTTGAGTTTCAGAAATTTCTTTCATCTTGGTCAATACCATAGAAGATACTTCCTCTGGATAGAAATTTTTGGTCTCCCCTTTTTACTCTACTTGGACCTTAGGCCTGCCTGTGTCATTCGTCACCATAAAAAGGCAATGCTTCATGTCTGATTGTACAACTGCATCATCAAATCTATGACCAATCAGACATTTGGCATCAAAAACTGTGATGGCAGGGTTCATTGCAGCTTATTTCTTTTCAGCAACACCAATTAAATGTTCTGTGTTAGTGAAGTTGACAAAGCTTGGTATGGTCCTGTTTCCTTGGTCATTAGCAATGATCTCCACCTTCCCATTTCAGAAGACTCTCACACAGGAGTAAGAGGTGCCAAGATCAATGTCCACTGTGTGTTCCTCCAACAAGGTTGCTGCGGAGTCTGGGTTGTAGCTGACCACTGAGGAGAAAGAATGGCTGCTGTTCCACTGAGTAGACCTTGTTTGCTTATTCTTCCAGTCAAGATCTTGTCTTTGAACTTTATATCAGTTTCAGACTCTGTTCACTTCAGAGGATGAGGGGTGGGACTCCTGACCTGAGCTTCTATCTTTTCATGTCCTTTTGCTGCTTTCACAACTGAGTCTTGGGACCTGCAACATTTCAGGGTTCCCAAACTGGTGAGATCTAAAGGGATATTTGGTCACTGCCCTTCTGCTATGAGTTCTGCATGTTCCAAATCCAGTTCTAGATTTGTTGGATAGTGTGTGGTTGAGTCGAAGCAGATTACAATTGGACTCAGTCAGTGTTAGCCTTCTGCAAAGTTATTATACGTTAAGAGCATCTGAACTGTTGGATCACCTTTAGTCTTGTTCTCTGGCCCTTGTTATTCCATTGCAGGCTAAAGGAGAGATAAAGGTAAGAACTGAGTCCTCCCTGCATTCTTGGGCTCATTCACAGAGCTAAGATTTTTGGAATTTTTTTCCTTATTCTGTACACAGCTAGGTTCTCTTACAACTGCTCCTATCCACACTCATAACATACTCACAAAGCAGTCAGCTGGCACCTGCTTCTGCTCCCAGCACATTTTCAGGGGTTCCCTATGATCTCTTTCTGCCCTTGTATTTCTTGCTCTGGTGCTCATTCTCAGCCTCAATCCAGTACCCTCAGACCTTTCTGTATATTTTCCAAAGCTGCCCTAGGCTAGAAAAATAATTCACTGTAATTTTTTCTTGACTTTCTTGTTCAGAGTTCAGTATGGAATAGGTTGTTGTAGAGGAGGTATTACAGTGCCTGTGGAAGAGGCCTAGCAGTTGCTGTAGAGGAGGTGTGTTAAGGTAGTTGGACAAAATAGCTGCTTCTCACTCCCAATCTTGACACTACCTATTCCTGAGGTATGCATTGAATAAAGTAAAGGACTGTGGAAGGAGCAGGAGATGCATTGAGTATAAAATGGATGTGGATGATAGAATGTTGTGTATGGAGAATAGATAGCAAGCCGATTTAATTAAGACAGAGAGTATGTGAAGAGTATTCATATGAAATTAGTCTTCAAAGAGGTGGGAGTCAGATTGTTGTGGACTCACTCATGAGAAAGACCTTTTGATTGCCTGCACAGGGCTCTGAGTAGCCGTTTGTTAAGAACCCCCAAATTACTCAGATCTGAGGATGAATATTTTGCCTTTCATCCTAGGCAATGGGAAGCCATTAAAACGTCAACAAATTTCAGTATCAGTCTTCCAGCAAAGTGAACCAGTTGTCATAAATTAAGTTAAAGAATATAATTTTGTTAGTGTGTGCTGATCTTTTTTTGTTTAATATTAGTTTTGTTAATAAAATTAAGCTGCCATCCTGTATCTGATTCATATTGAATATTAAGAAGCCTTTAAAAATATACTCCCCTTTTGGGGAAAGTCTTAGATGTGAGCTATAAATAAAATTATCTCCAGGGGTGCCAAGGTAAGGGACTTGATGAAGTAATGAGTAAGAGAAAAGGTAGCTTAAACCTTCTCCTTAGAGACAAGTTTGTCCAGCAATTGAATCTGATTCAAACTTCATGTCTAACTACCTAGAATATGGAACCCTTAGGAGAGAAACCTACGAATGTAATATCTCCTCTCCAAGCAGTGAC
This sequence comes from Petaurus breviceps papuanus, assembly GCF_028583685.1. Taxonomy (NCBI): domain Eukaryota; kingdom Metazoa; phylum Chordata; class Mammalia; order Diprotodontia; family Petauridae; genus Petaurus; species Petaurus breviceps. Next base: position 1,527,232 of record NW_027186446.1, on the reverse strand, counting down.
CCTGCTGTGCCCTACTCATCACATGATTTAGTATGGATACACCTATACGTGTGTGTATATGTGTCCAGTGTGGGTAGTGTAAATACTTTCCAGTTTATCAGAATTCCTTCTAAAATGTGACACCCAAAACTTAATACTCAAGATATGGTCTGACAAGGGAAGAGTGTAGTTTTACTAAAGTCATCTTTTTAGTCCTACAGATCATAGTGTATTTCTCATTATCACCAAGTTTGTCATTGATTTTTGGTTGCCATATTGCAATGTTGAATGATACTAAATTCATTGCCCATTTATACCCTCAGGCTTTTCATTTTCCATAAACATTCTTATACAGTTATCCCTTCCACATCACAACTTTCCCCATCATAGTTTCAATATGTTTCCAATTGGCATAAGAAATTAAATGAGAGTTTCACAGAAGCCACAGATAACACATGAAGCCAGCAGAGAATACAGAGCCTATAACTATATACTCAATGCAACTTTTATACTGAGGTACAGTAAATACTCCATAAAAGAAATAAAATATTCAGACTCTTCTCTGGTACAGAGGGAAGGTCAAAAATTTTACATGGGCATAATGCCCCTAATCTCCTCAATGTAGAAAAGATAACTGTACTAGCAATGTTCTTCAAACAGGTGATGGTGCTATTCACTGGATCTGTGACAAACTGGATAAAACATTGTAAGAAACCCAGCAGAGATTCTATACCATGCCCACAGGGGTCTTCATGAATAACCCATTGAAGGGAAGAAAAGGACTTCGAGTAACCGGGAGTAGAATTACTCCTTTGTACCTCACTTTCCCCTGCACTTTTTTTTTTGCTTCTTGGAAGGGGAAGGCAGGGCAATTGGGCTTAAGTGACTTGCCCAAGGTCACACAGCTAGTAAGTGTTAAGTGTCTGACGTCATATTAGAACTCAGGTCCACCTGACTCCAGGGTCGATGCTCTATTCACTGTGTCACCTGCCCACCCCTTCCCTGAACTTTTTATGTATCTATAGGGTAGTGTGTCACATATATTTGAGGGACATATTTTGTTCAAATTGTTCTTTCTATGCCACCTTAGTAAAACAAAATGACTTCTTTCTAAAAGATAATTAAATTAATTAACTTGCTGACTGATTGATATTGACTAATAGTCATGAAAGAAAGCAGATTAGTGGGAATCCCTGAGATATGGTATTAGGAGCAATCCCCTCCTCTCTCCCACCATCCTTAAACCCTCAAAGTTGAAACTAGAACCCTGAAAGGAAATAGTCATTCTGCAGGACTCCTACCTGCTTGTAAGATTAAGGGTTGAAAGAGCAGCTCCAGCACATGTTATTCATGTTATATATTAAAAGCCAGGTCCTTTGATTTTAAATCCAGTATTCTTTCTTCTGTATTATCGTGTTACAAGTGAACTTTGTGACTCCTATTTTATCAAAACTCATTTACTCCTTAATTTTTATGGAAATAGAAACTAAGACCCAGAAAGAAATAATTTGTTCAAGCACATAGAGCCAACTACTCAGTCACTGAGAAAGCATTTATTAAGTGCCTATTATGTGCCAGGCCTGGCACAAAAAAAGGGATAAAAGACAATCCCTCCTCTCACAGAGCTCACAGTCTGATGGGAGAGCCAACATCAAAACAAACAATGTATAGGATAAATTTGTTATTTTTCTTCAATTGTGTCTGGCTCTTCATGATGACATCTTGGCTAAGATACTAGAGTGGTTTTCCGCTTCCTTCTCTAGCTCATTTTACAGATGAGGAACTGAGGCAAAAAGGGTTAAATGACTTGCCCAGGGTCATACAGCTAAGAAGTGTTTGAGGACAGATTGAACTCAGGAAAATGAGTTCCAGATTGCAAGCCCAGTGCTCTATCCACTGTGCCACCTAGCTGCCTCTACAGGATAAATTAGAAATAATGAATAGAGGGAAGGTTTTAGAACCAAATCCATGTATAGGATGCAGTTCTGTCATTTCATGTAAGTGATCTTCTACATCCTTTTACTATACCCCCACAGTATCCTAAAGCATGGAATGATTCTTAATCACACCTATAGCAGGGTTTTTTTTTTCTTGCTTTGCAAATAAGGGCTGCATAGATGCCTTTGCTGCTCAGTGGCAACATTCAGGAAGGCAGCTGGAAGTCTATTTTGGAACACCATCCTAGAATTCTCTTCTGTCATCACTTGCCACCTTTGCTATACCTGGTACTTTGACGTTTATATTTTTAAGCACTTTAGGCTAAATTAGTGTTCTTCTCAGGTGCAGAATCCTACCCTGTGGAACACCTGCAGAAGCAACAATAAGACATAAACAAAAATTCCAAGTATTACATAAGACACATTGAAAAAGAAACAAAAACTGAATCTAAAACAGTCTCAACAAACAATACTTAAGAATGAAAAGTCCCTTATTCACAGTCTTGAAAGATGGCAAAGGATCTCTTAACAGGATTCTAACAGCATCTTTTAAAAATATTTTTAATTTTTTTTATTTTTGTGTCATCTACATTTCTCATTGTATCCCTTCCCTTCACTCCTCCCCAAAGAGTCATTTCTAATAATAATGAAAACAACAAAAAAAAATAGAGTTCAGTTAAACCAACATATCAAAAGAATTTGATCTTATATGTGTTGTTTTATATCTCTACAATGAATAAGGATGGAGGGGGAAAGGTTTTTTTTTTCTTATGACACTTCTTTAGAACCAAGTTGACCTTTATACTTTTACAGTATTCACTTTCAATTGCCTTTGTTTTTCTTGGTTTTTTTCTTTCCATTGAAATTGTAATCATTGTGTATACTGTTTTCCTGTTTCTGTTTATTTCACATTGGTTCATATAAAAATCCTCATGCTACTCTGCATTCATCTTATTCATCATTTTCCACAGCATAGTAATATCCCTTTTCTTTCATGTGCCACAAATTGTTTAGCCATTTCCCAGTGGAGAGACATCTATTTTGTTTCCAGTTCTTTGTTAACACGTACATACACACATACATATACTGCCATTAATGTTTTGGCATATTTATATTTGGCACAAATATATCTAGTGTTTCTGAGAAATTTCTTTTTTTGTATCTCTTTGGGGTATATGTCTAACTGTGGAATCTCTAGGTTAATGGTTATGGGCATTTCAGAAATTCTCTTTGCATAGTTATATATTGCTTTCCACAATGATTGAGTCAACTATGGCTCCAACAATAATGTATTAGTATACCTAACCATTCACAGCACCTCCAACGTAGTCTAGAAGTATCTTTTGTCATTCTTGATGACATTCTTTGGGCAAGGTGAAATCATAGAGTTGTTTTGATTCCAGTTTCTCATATTATTAGTAATTGGGGCACCCCAATTTCATATGATCATTAATCGTTTGTAATTCATTGCCTATAAACATAGGACATCAGAACCTCATCAGATGTATTTGATGGCAAAGATTGTTCCTTAGTTGACTATTTTCCTTTTTGCCCTGGATGGATTAAATTTGTTTATGGAAAAACTTTTCGATTTTATGCAAATGAAATCATCTAATTGACATTTTGTAATCACTCCTATGCCTTTTGGTTAACGATTCACAATACCAACATAACCACACCCATTTTCCTTCATTATATCACTCATAGCTATGAAAGGAAATCAAGCTATTCTTTTTTAAAATATTTTAACAATGTGATCTATAATATTCAGGTCATATATTCATTTTCAGTTGATTGTGATATGTTATTTTATTTATTTAAATGAATATATTATTATATATTCATATGTTGTATTACATAGAAAGGGATAATAGCATACATTTACATATATACATGCATACAGAAATTTTATATGTGTAAATGTATGCATATGTATATGTGCATGTTAAATATAATATACATATTCTCTTGTTATTCTAAACCTTTCTTCCTCCAAATGAATTTGTTATTTTTGTCTAGTTCTATAATGTATCTCTTAAATTAGAATAGTATTCAATCTATAAATCTATAAATTAATTTCAACATTGTCACTGTTATTTTATGCACAACAGTTCATGCAGCCCAGCCATGAGTAGTGAATATCTTTCCAGTTGTTTATATTGTTCTTTGTTTCTTTAAGCAGAATTTTGTAATTTTGTTTATTCAGATTTCGGATGTCCTTTAACACATTGACTTTCAGATATTTTATGCATTTTTATTTACTTTGAGTGGGACTAACATTTTTATTGTTACCTCCTGAATTTTGTTATTGCCATAAAGCATGTTGTTAATTTTGCTGGATGAGGGGAGGGGAAGGTTGCAGCTTACAACTTCAGTGAAACTCTCAGATTCTCATTTGGTTTGTTTGCTGATCCTGTACAATATTCTAAATGAATCATCATATTGTTAGCAACACAAGACAGTAAAAAGGGCACTAACTTTGGAGTCAGTTCCTTAAATCACTGAGTGGGCATTGCCTCAGTCAAATTGAGACCTATTACAGACCTTAGTTTAAAAAGACAAAGTCTCCCAACTGAATCTGAGGTCATCTCCAGTTGTCCTGATTTATATCATGCCACTGTATCCTAATGGCTCCAGGGGAGAAAGTGAGGCTGGTGACTTTGCATAGACCTCCTTCACTTAAAATCAATTCACTTGTAAACCAAGGCATCACCTTCCCGATGCCATGGTCCTCTTCAAGAATGAATGACAAACAACAACACCAACATTAAATCCGATATGCATACCTGACAATTTTTTTTCTTTGGTTCTGTAGAGTTTGCAATACACTTTCCTCATAAGAATTGCATGAGGTAGATACTATAAACGTTGCTATTTCCATTTTACAGATGTGGAAACTGAGATCCAAAAAGATAAAGTAGGTTAGACGATCAGAGGACTCACAGCTATATTTCGACTTTAAAGTTCATCTGGCCCAACCTTCTCATTTTCTCCTCTCAGGAAGAAACAGAGGTTTAAAAAGTATGTAACTTGAATTGAGTTACCCAAGTCTTCACAGGTAGGAAACAGAAGGCAGGATTCAAGCCTAAGTATTCTAACTCCAAATTCAGTACTCTTTCTACCTCTCTATTTTAGGTATGAGGGCCATCATGAGCAAAGGATTAAAAGAGGTAATAGCTGAGAAATCATTTAGAAAGAAGCAGAGTACTCTATGAATGGAAACAATTATTGCTAAGATTACATTCAAAGGCTATGGTGAAAGGTTTCAGTCAGGAAAAGACAAGGAAATTTCATATACCCCTCCTTATTTTTTTTCTTCTCAGAGGTATATGAACTTGAGAATTTTCTTTTCTCCTCTATACTCAAAGGAAAAATAAACCAACTGCAGTAGAGCACACAGGAGATCATTAGTAAGATGATGAAGACAGACTTTAGGTCACTACAGAACATCCTTTCTTGTAGAAAATTAATTTGGCCTACTTTGTTGCCAAGAGATGTTTGGAAGAGAGCCAAAAGACTTCTGGCAATAAGTCAACAGGAAATAAAATAAACACAAATTACAGATTCTTGTCAGAAAGTTAGTATCCTGATGTCTTGGTTTTTCAAAGACAAACCTGCTTCTTTAAGACAGTCTTGGGAACTTTGGCTCAAGATAGAGAAGGAGGTGGGAGGTCAACACTGAGATACAAGATGCTAGAAATAGCCAACTAAAGATGTTTGTGACAATATGAAAGAAGAGGTAGAGAATCACAGTTCTGAAAGGCTTTAGTGAAATGAACAATATCTCATTGCTATATTGGGAAAATGGGCTTTGCAGACTATTTAAAATGGTTCAAGCTCACACTTGAACCCAGGTCTTCTGGTTTCATGGGTAGTACTCTTTTCACTGTGTTCTAGTTGTATCTTAAATTCTCAGTTAGTTCTACCTCTATTTTCCCACTTCAAAAACAGGTGCCCTACTACCTGATGGGTAGCATCATGAAGTGTGTGTATAAGGGGCTGAGGCGGGCAGGGAGGGAGAGTAGCCTTATAGTTACTTAATGCTTAATAACTATGCATCCTTGAGCAATTCAGTTCAATTGGGAAAACGTTTATTAAACCACCTGACATTACATGTTCTATGATAGGTGCTGGTGATACAAAGACAAAATTTAAAAAGACCCTGCCCTCAAGGAACTTACTTTGTTCAGTGACAAGACCACATGTACATAGATAAGTAAATAGCAACAATTAGGGAGTGGATGAGAGAGAGAGAGTGTAGGGCGGATGGAAGAAAGGGAATGGAGGAGGGGGCCAAGGAGGCTGTAGAGAGGAAGTAAATTGTCTAAAATCATTTATAACTAGTAAAAGACTAGGGACAAAGACTAAGGTTTACTGACTCACAGCCAGTATTCTTTTTACTCCCACAGTAGGGCCAAGTTAAGCCCCAACCTCTGATCCAGGTCCAATCGTTCATGCTGAGAGACTAATCCCACTCATGTAAGTCACACCAGGTGAGTGTTAGAGAGAATACAGTGTAGGCATTTAATAGACCTGGTAGAGCAAAGAAGTGGGAGGAAAGGAGGGAGGAAGGGAGGGAGGAAGGGAGGGAAAGGGGACAGAACAGTCTGTGAGGCACCAAAGGTTAGCTGTTTGGCGGAATTGACTCATTCTATTCTAGTCAACCTTGAAGTTGGCTTGATTGCTCTGTTGAGCTGTTAGGAGAGTTATTTAGTCAGATGCATTATGCCCTGAGTGGGCTGAGCGCATACAATTTATGCCAGTTGCGCTTTAATGCATATTTAATAAAGCCACAGACATTTATATACCAAATCAGTGGTGTCAAATGAGTTTGCTTTGGGAGGCTTGAGGTATCTCATGGCACTGCTGACACTCCTAGGGAGAGATTTAAATTATAAGACGTTTCATCAGAGAGGAGAGGTCTTTTAATATGCTACAGTTACTATTCTGTGTAGCTTGATAGCACAGAACTAATCAGAGAGGGTAGAAAAGCCTGAGACATAGGGAAAAGGACTCTATAGGCAAAGTTACATTGAAGATTTTACCCTGTTACTAGGTATGATGGGAATTTTGCTCATTAGAGCAAAACATGGCCACAAAGAGACAACGTACAGTAGTGGAGAGTGAGCCCATGACCTGGAATAAAAAGTTATGACTGGGACACTTTCTGGTTGTGTGACCTTGGGGAAGCCATTGAAGCTTTTTTCCCACCATCCTTAAAAAGAAATGTTCTCACCTCTAATTGTCAAATGAGGAAACTGTAGCCCAGAGAGGAACAGCATTTTGCTCAGTCACACAGCTAGTACACAGTAGATCTTAGATTTGTATTTAGGACTTCTGACTAACTCCATTGTTCTCTCCACCAGACCATAGCATCCCCAACCACTCACAATGATTTAGCCCTTTAAAGTTTGCCAAATAGTTTTCTAACAACAACCTTAAGAGTAAGGAGAGAAGGGAATGTTCTCATCTGTTAGGGCCATGAGTGTGAGAGACACTGCAGCAGTCACAAGATGTCAGAGGGAGTGCACGTGACCTCTGAGGAGCAGGGGCTTGGAGATATGGAGGCCGACTCTGCCGGGCTGTAAAGGCCGATATGGCATTGAGCGCAGGGTCGTGGGGGCTGACTCTGCTGGGTTGGGAAAGGCCGAGGTGGCACTGAGCGTGCCCCATAAACATGGACTCCTCTTAACACATACTCCTTTGCCCTGCACTCGGGAGAGTGCACGATTGGCTCCCACATGACAGGTGACAAGGGGGCAGCCGAGGGGGTACACGTGGCTTTCTGAGGGATGTTGTTGGGACAGCTTTGCCTGGGGGTTAAACCACCAGGGACAAGGGAGTTTTGGGTGCAGTGATGCAAGAGTGATACTCTGCGTGGCAGTGCGTAAAGGACTTCCTGGAAGGACTTTGCTCCTTGGTCTCTTACAATGTACTTGGTAAAGAACATGATTGGCCCCGCAAGGCGTGCCCCCGCAAGGCTTATAAATTGGGGAGATAGAGGAAGTGAGTTAGTTCCTGCTTAGTTCCTACTTAATTCCTACTTAGTTCCTGCTTAGTTCAGTTAGTTCCAGTTCCGCCTGGAAGTGAGTTAGTTCCTGTGCCTGTTCCTGTGCTTGCTTGAGGTGCTGTTAAGATGTAACGGAATAAACAGCTTCGCATCATACTTTCCGTGCCCTGGGTGTTCTGTGGGGGTAAGTTCTTCTTGGAGACAAGAAGCCGGAGACGTCCGAAGACCTTGTATAAGGTAAGATAAGGCTGGAGTTGGGACCGGGACCCCAACACTCATCATTTTGCCAAACAAGAATACTGGACTCAGAGGGATTTTAACTAACCTTCCCAAGGTCAAACAGATAGTAAGTATCAGGTCATTGACTCAAACCCTGGTGGCTATGGAGTGTAAAAGCCAACAACATTCTTACCACTGTACCAGACTGCCTAAATCTGAGGTCCAAACTCTTGAGTAAACTGACTTTGGATTAAAAAAACAAAAATAAAATCCAATGAAAACCTTTTCCAATTATGCTTTATCGATCTATTGAATATAATTACAATTTTCTTTTCTTATAAGATCTATTACATCAAAATGCTGGTTGTGTTATTTTTTCGTGTGTGTGTGTGTGTGTACTCATGTGTGGAAGGGGTGTTTTTTTGTTCCCGGACCCTGAGTTCCAATGCTCACACAGCTGACATTCTGCTCATTTCAGGCCCCATATTTAAAATCAGAGATCTTGCTCCTATAAGGCAATAGAGAGTGGCTTTCCAACAAAAATTTCATTTCTAAGCTGTTTTCAAAGGTGGTCCAATCAGCATTTACAGAGGTTTCGCCTGTGTCTGGGACTAACTTAATATAAAGAAAATCTCAAGGTAATCTTTACCAGTGCAAGAGGACTGTTACCTTAGCATGCCCTGACTTACATACAATGAAAGATGATTGTTAAAATTTCACATAAACATTTACACCTTGGAAATCCACAAATGTTAAAAGTCAGGGCTTGATTTATTGCTTTTTTGATTGTCTAAACTTAAGAACACGATGAAAAAATGTTAACAATACAGATTAAACTTAAGAGTGTGTCATGAATACATTTTTCTAGTGATATGGTTGTGAAACATTTACTAGCATATCCCTGATTGTTACCAATATCAAAGCAACACAGGGACTCTGCTACAGATACAAACAAAAAAAGGGGGTGGGGGATGGGGAGAACATGAGGACATGACAGGATACTTTCTTCTTGAATCTGGACCACAAGAGTCCTCAGTCTGAGTCCTGACTTATTAAATGTGTTAAAGAAACCTTGGTTTCTTCATTTGTCAAATAGAGAAAATAATAGTGGCACTCACTTCCCTCATGGGAATGTTGGGAGGAAAGTGCTTGGGAAAGTTTCAAGATAATAAGGTGGCCTTAGTCTGAGCCACTAAGCCAAGGGAAAGGAGAGAAAGTTTTAACACGAACTTGATTTTCTACAGTGAAAATCCAAGCAGGGCAAATGCAGCATCTGAGGAGATCTATAACCATATCAAAGGGCAGCATTTCAGTAAGGGCACTGTATTATATGTGAGCTGGCAAGGGCTTATAATAAAAGTACAGTAATGAGAAAGCTTTATGATAAAATTAATGTAATTAATTAGTGTTTGTAAAGGACTTCAAGATCACAGGGTGAAAGGTGCCAGATAAAGGAAAAGTAGTCTTAGAAATTACCATTATTATCATCTTAAGACACAGAATATATTATGCACTATATAAGTATATCTAAGCTTATACTCAGTTCCCAGATATAACTATGCTAATTTGTATTAATTTGCAAATCAGTTTTCTGATCAACCCTAGATACCCTTTCAGGATCTCTCCAAGGAGGAGGTGATGACTCAAGAAGTATTTTGAAACCTATCTGGTGATAGATTACCTCTTAGACACATCAGCCTCATCTCAGCCTGTGTTCAGGTGAGAGACTTAAATTACACCCTTAAAATACAAGATGCTTTCTTGAGTTCTCTTGGCAGGTTTTTGGGTGGTTGGAGGGTGTGTTTCTTTTTCTCCCTTCTCTTTTTAAACACTGCAACTTTGAATCTTTGAAAAGCCTTTTGTCTCATCACTTGTTCATCTCTCTAGGGTTCAAATGCCAACTTTCCAGTCTAGTCATAAACTGTGGTATAAGATGGCTCATTTAAAATGGGGCCTCTTTTATGTAGCAGTACGGTGGAATAGAAAGATTGTTGGACACGTAAGAACTTTGATTCCTGGAATAGTGGATAGAAGGCTGGACCTGGATCCTAGGAGACCTGAGTTCTCATCCTGAGTCCAGCCTCAGACATTTGTGAGGTGTGGGACTCTGAGAAAATCATTTAACTCCTGTTTGTCTTAGTTTCTTCAACTGTGAAATGGAGATAATGTCACCTGCCTCACAGGATTGTAGTGAGATAAAATGAGATAGGATTTGTAAAATACTTTGAAAAAATCAAAGCAGAATATAAATGCTGCATATGTGAGCATGAACAAGTTAATTAACCTCTTTGACTAAGTTAATAATCACTCACTTTTCTATAATGTTTTAAACTTTATGAAGCATATCTCTGTGAGCTGGTACTGCTGACTAAGGAATGTAAAATCCAGCAATGTAAAGAGACTGGCCTAAGGTCACACAGCAGCTGCTTAAACAAAGCCAGGGCTCAAATCTTGGTCTTTCGACTCACTTTTCAGTGTTTTTTCATTCTGCCTCACATACTTTTAAGAAGTATCTCAATAGGCTTGTTGTGAGGATCATATGAAATATTACATATGAAAAGCTTTGTAACCACAAAAAATTAAGCAATCCAAGCAATTTTATAATAAGAATGATAATAGTATTATCAATAGTAATAATATAACAGAAATAAAACTCCATTTAAAAATAAAATTGATACAGAACACAATGTGTTTGGGTACCTTTTAGTTCATCTTTTATTTGTTGTTTTTCTTTGTTTATTGCCTTATTTCTCTTTTTTACTCACTTATTAGAGGCTTATTAGAGCTGCTAAAAGTACAGTTGCTGTGCCGGCTCGGTGGCGCAGTGAGTACAGCGCCAGCCCTGGAGTCAGGAGGACCTGAGTTCAAATGTGACCTCAGATACTTAACACAAAAACTAGCTGTGTGGCTGTGGGCAAGTTGCTTAACCGTAATTGCCCTCCAAAAAGCAAAAAAAAAAAAAAAGTTCAGTTGCTGACATTGCTGTTCAAAGACACTAGAAGGATGTTGTATTATATGGAAACCAGAAAACTTGATATTAGAAAATGTTTATTATGTAAAGAAAGAAATGAATTGCCACCTAAAAGGGCTGGATCATAAGTTTATAGACCTAGAGCTACAAAGGATATTTACAGATATTTCTTATCTGTAAAATGAGGATAATTATATCTTGTACTTCACAGAGTTCTTGTGGGAATTGAATGAGATATTTTGTAAATATGAAGATGTTTTGTAAATGTTAGTTATTATTATAGTGTTTTGATAACTATAGTCATTATGTATTATATGGGACCCAGATCCAATGAAGAAACCTTTTCAAAAAAGGCATCTAGATAGTCACTATAATCTAAATTGGCACTATAATGTCATATCCTCTCTGAGGCTAGAAGAGGTTAAGTGACTTGCCTAAGGTCACATACCTGGTAAGTGTCTGAGGCAGAATATAAATATAGATCATCTTCCTGACTCCAGGTCCAGCATGCTATCCACAGTGCCACCTTGCAGATTATCATTATTAATAATAAAGACTTATTTTGTACAATATTTTTGGATATATGTTCTTTAGAATAACATTTCTCAAAATGAATATTCAATTAATATCATTAAACATATTACTAAAATCTTAGGCCACTGCCTTTTTATGGCATGTTAGATTGTGGGTGCTTAAAGAACCCTAGATTTGGCCAAGGGAACATGAACTCTGACTGGTTTGACCAAGTTCTATAGATCAAATAATTCTGTTCTCCAAGGATTAGTTGAATTAAATTTAAATACACTTGTAATGAGCTTTGCCATAAGATGATGAATTTGTTGGCTATTCTAATTCTTAATTCTAGAAGCCAGGTGGAGTTGGAGTGCTATACCTGGAGTTAAGAACGACTTCAAATCTGGCCTCAGACACTTTGCTATGTGGCCTAGGCAAGTCATTCAACCTTGATCTGCCTCAGTTTCCTCATCTATAAAAAGGGAATAATAATAGTACCTACCTCCTGGGTTTGTTGAGAGGATAAAATGGAATAACTGTTAAATTCTTTGAAAACTTTTAAGACCACATAAATCCTGGGTGTTATTATTGTTAATTATTTGATTATGCAAGAGGAAAGAAAGTATTACAATTATAGGTTAGACCTGCTAGTTTCCTAAGCACTCCCTCTCTAAATATTCATTCACCTAAGATCAGAAGTGAATTTAAACAGGAGAGATCATCATATATTTTCATTTTTGAAAGATAAAAGGGACTTCAGTGGTCATCTAGTCTTATCATTCCTGCTTTTAACAAATAAAGATACTGAAGCCAGAGAGGAGTGATTTGGCAAAGGTTGCTTAGCTAGTAAAGGATGTTATCAAGAAAAGAACACAGATATGCTGATTCTCTGTCCAGTTTTCCCCCCACACTGCTGCAAGGTTCATAATTATTTAAATCATATCTTGGGATGGCTATTTAGTGCCTTTATTGTTGCAGGTTTCCCCCAAATAAATGTCACTTCAACATAAACTTTCAGACTTTCTACAGCTTGCTTCTATACTGCTGGAGGCTAAAAATTTCATCTAAATATTATTGAATTCCAGCACAACATTAGCATGCAGAGATATTTACAATAACAGAGCCATTACAACTCAATCAAAAGCTGATTTCAGCCAGAATTATGCAGAATTAAATCTTGCAGGATTCAAATTATTAAAAATCAGAGACTCAATAAAGTGTGGTCTAGAAACCCCATTTATCAAGGGAGTAGAAGTGCCTCTACAGTTGTGGTGACTTTTTCATATACATTCTGCAAGAATTTGCATGCATTTTAAAAGATCAGAGTTTAATTCTTCTGGAATTCAAGGAACCATGCTATATTTATAAGGCAATAGAAGCCAACTTAAAATACGTTCTTTATATTTCCAGGCTCCGGCTTGCATTTTAAATGCATTGCTTTTTATTTCAATTTCTGACTGGCTAGAAAGATACTCAGTGAAACTTCACGCACTGGGCAAAGACTTTATTCCAATAAAGGTAAAATCAGTGCAGCAACACAGACAGCTAAAAGAAATCTAAAACAAGCTCTTCATCTCGTTATGTAACGAGCACATTAAAAACTGCTATTTCCTTACTATATCTGATCAACCCAATATATTTTGTATATTCATACTGATGATTTTTGGTCTCTTCTGGAACATTTCATCAGAAAAGAGAATAAATTTGTTTATAAGTAAAAATTTAAAGAGTGAACCACATATGTATGAGAGGAACTGAGATATAGTGAGGAGGGGGGGGGGCGGGAGGGGGGTAGACGACTAGATTTTTAATCAGGATACCTGAACAAGAATCCCAGCTCCAACGCTAGCTATCCAGGCATTTGTGGGCAGGTAGCTTCACCTCTTGATGTCTCAGTTTTCTTACCTTAAAACAGAGATTAAAAAGAAAATTACTTTATCTACCTAGCCAAGTTGTTATGAGCAAAGGAAATTGGAAAGCCTGTAAGGCACTATATGAATATATTATTACTAATAATCTTATGTTATTTCAATTTCTACTTTTGTAGTAAAGATCAGAAATATGTGAATGATTTACAAGGCTATTTTGAGGAAAGTACTTTATTAACTGTAACACACTGTATAAATGTGTTATTTTTGTTGTTGTTATTTCAATAATCAAAATCTAGCCTTTTCAAGAAGCTGTTCAAAGTCTATCTGTCTCAAGTGACTAAAATGTCCATACCCTTTGACTCTGAGATACTTTTGTTAGTCATGTACTCCAAGATTAGTGACAAAACAAAGACCCAAATATACACTAAAATACTTAAAACAGCAGTTTTTGTAGCAATCAAATACAGGGAACGAAGTAGAAATACATCACTCCCTTAATGAATGACAATTTGTGTAATATGAGTGTAAGCAAATATTGTTGGCCTACGAAATCAAATGATGAATAAGAAGTATTCAGAGAAGCTTTTATAAATTGATGCAAAAATAAAGTAAGCAGAACCAGGAACAATATATCCAGTGATTATAGCAAATCAAATGGAAAGAACATCAATAAATCAGAACTGATAACTGTAATTATAATGATTAAATTTACCTCGAAAAAGAGATGATAAAATGTACCTCCCTTTCTTCTTTATGTAGGTGGGAAACTATTAATGTGGAATCACTTTTTAATATCAGACTATATTTCTATGTTGTCATTTTTTAAACTGCTTTTTTCCTCTTTTTTGTATTCCTTTATACAAGGGTAGTTTACTGGATAGGGTAGTAGAGATGGGTATGTTTGGAAATGTATATGAAGCAAAAACAAGAGATGTTAATATTTTAAAATAAATGTTCATCAGGACTAGTTTTCAGGAAGAAAAAATAAATATTCAAGCATTATTAATTCTGAAGAAAAGAAAATCCATTCTTATCCTACTATTTTTCAGTAGTATATGGTCTTTTAATTTAAAGTCAGTGAACACTAAATTGAACTCATATGAGCATGAAATCTTTATTAATCATTATCTATTATACTTTTCCATTTAAAATGCAAAATAATGACAATAATTTTTAAAGAAAAATATCCTAAATCCTTCTAAAATAGAAATGTTTCTCCACAAAAGCGATGTTTTTTTCAGACCTTCAAAATAATGGTCTCTCCATCTCAGCACATTGACATTTTTTCTTAGAATAAGATGTTAGTATTCTCATTTGAAAATGAAGACAAGAGAAATGTTGAGCATCTCTATGCTTGCAATCCCAAGATGGGATTTTTATCTCTTTATATAACAAATTTTGGCAATGCTTACCTAGTTTTATCATCAAGAGGGTTCTTTTTCATGTGTGCATTTATTTTTTTTTTCAATAACAGCAGGATCATTAAATGCCAAGAGCTGTTGCTTTTACATTTGCCTTTCACAGGTGTGACATTCCAAAGCTGATGGCTTTTAGAAACAGCCTGTCTGTATGACTTCTAATTCATCAAAGGAATTATAAATTATTATAACTATTTATTTTGTTGAATTCTAATACTTTGAAAATCAGGAATAGTATGTGTGTGTACATATATACAGAGAAACTAGTTACATAGTCTTTATTCAACTATAAGCTTTAATAACTTTAGATATACACATGGTAGAAACACATTGTAAATGACATACAAAAAATATAAATTCTTAAAGTTAAATTTACTGTAGTTAATTTTGGAAATTTAATTTTTATTTCTTTTCCCAAGTGAAGTTGATGAAATTATTGAGCACCAACTGAATATTGATTTGAAAGGTATGTTGCAAAAGATGGTAGTTCTGATGAAGGTTTAAAAAAATCAAACTGCATTGCTTGGAAATCTTAAGATTTGGGGTTTTATCCTCCATTTTGTAAATCTATAGTTATTAAAATTTAAGCTTGAATAAGGATTTTATGGTCTCTGTGTGAGACAGAGACAATTCTCTATTAACCACAGCATAAGAATAACCATTTAGCAAATGTTCTAGATACCAGAGAATTAACTACAAATAATATCAAATAATAGAATCTTCAAATGACATTGGGATAAAAGGTAATTTTATCTTTTTCAGGGGATCTCAAATCAGGGTAAATACTGTCTCAAATACTTGTAGGTTGGTTTTTTTGTTGTTTTTGTTTTTTTCCTTTAACACATTCAAATACCATTGAAGTATAAACCTGTGGAATAAATTTATTTAAAATTAGGTACAATGTGGATAAGCAACCCTCCAATGGTGCAGGCTGAAACTCATATATACCTTATTATCCTGTATAATTCTTACTGTTCCTCAATAGATCATTCCTAGAAGAGCTACTCAAGACACTGATGGCCTTCCTCTAATTATTGTAATATTTCTTTGGTACTAATATAGAAAGTTCTCAGTTTAGTAATTTATAAAAGTAGGAGAGTAGGATCTGTACTACCTACCTCATAGGATTCCTGTGAGGATTGAATGAGATAATGTATATACAATGCTTTTAAAATGTTGAATAACTCTTTCTCATGATTATCCACTTCCTGATTAATGCCTCATATACTATCTCTTGCAAGCCATTGTTAGTAATATTTTAAACCCTTTTTATGGCCTTTGCATCATCCATACAATTTGATTCTTTGGGGATTTGATTGTTCCATTATTTTAAGCCATATAGCACTCCCAGAAGAAGACTGGCATTAAAGAAATGGATTTTGTGTGTGTGTGTGTAATAAAGCAGCATGGAATCATTGAAAGTTCTACATCATTTCCCAGATGCCATCCAGTCTTTTCCTATTATTCAATTCTAGACCCAGCTTATGGGGCATCTGTAGAGCTTGTCCAATACACAAGAATTGATTTAATAGCTCAATATATTATCCATCTAACTACATGTCACAGTATGGGTAATAGGCATTTTTCCATCCATTGAGAGATTTCCCTATGTGGATTGTTAGGCTAATATTGCTTGGCCATGGATTGGATCAAAAGTCCTAATTCTGGTGTTTGTTATAACATTACCCTGAAGCAGGTGTATGAGAACCTGAGGACTGTGTTAAATACAAGATCCCATCATTTTTTTTTTATTTTTGGAGGGGGGAAGGCAGAGCAATAGGGGTTAAGTGACTTGCCCAAGGTCACATGGCTAGTAAGTGTTAAGTGTCTGAGGCCACATTTGAACTTAGGTCCTCCTGACTCCAATCTATTCACTGTGCCACCTAGTTGCCCTGATCCCATCAATTTTTAATATTATATTTATAATTTATTGATTAGGAGAGACAATTGATCTGGTAAAGCAAAATGCAGCCTTCAAGGTTCTCTTCCAATAAGGTGTCTGCCATGCATATTTCAAAATCATGAAGTATAGATAGAACCATAGATAAAACTTTGTTCATTGACCACCTTATTACTGTACTTCACAGAGTCAAAACAGAATAGATTCTGATAGAAAGTGAAGTCTTCCAGATATTTGTAGATAACATCTCAATCATTCTTGAAATGTTTGCTAGAAAGTCAAATAATCAAACTATTAAGTATAAAATTGTGGAAAGGTGACATGTTCTCTTGAGGAGGTCAGAGCAAGACTTGTTTTCAGTGCATTAAATAAAAATTTAAAGTTTCTAAAAAGAAGTCCCTTCAAAATCTTTAGAAAATTACTTTTTACCAAAACATTAATAAACAACAAAAAGAGACTATAGTACATTATTCTAAAGTAGTCATTAAACAATTTGAATTTTTTTAAATTGCAATTTTTTTCAATCTGGAAGACACTCTAATAGTAATTTCATATAACTCTGTTTTACAGAAGATGAAATTGAATCCCGAAGTTGGGAAAGGATTTTCCCAAAATGAGTAACTCAAGTGCAAAACCTGGATTGGATCCCAGGCCTCCTGACTTCCAGTCCAGTGCACTTTTCAAGACACTGTCCTGTGTCCTTAATTGAACACCCCATGGACTAATAGATTTCATAGAGCAGAGGTATAGAAATTGGAACCCATGGGCTGTATTGTGACCTGCAACACTCCTATATTGTGGACTTCAACCAAACCAAAGTAAAATGTGAGTGTGAAGTATTTAAGAAAATAAATAAAAATAAAAATAAAATAGAACAGAGATAATGTTAACATATGGTCTTCTAAGCATGGTGCACAGAGATCTCTTTGTGTGGTTTTGTGGTCCCTGTTTCTTTTTGAGTTTGATATTACTGATATAAAGAATCTCTGATCTTATGGAAACTAATGTGCATCAACCATAATACCTGAATGACCTAAGGGAAAAAATACTCCATGTAGCAATCTACCCCTTTTCCAAAGTTATTTTTTAAAACCACCACAATAACTTACATGAGAAACCATAGTGTCATCCTTGACCCCTCACTCACATTCACCTGCTCCATATCTGATTAACTGTGAATCTTATTTCTATCTTCATAGTATCTTTTACATATGTTCCCTTCTCTCTTCTAACACAAAGCACAAGAGTCAAGGAGGGCCTGAGGATCAGGCACCAACTTGTCTAGACCTCATTTGCCTTTGCTGCCATCTGGGAGGAAGATGTCATAGCTGGGCAGGAGTGGGAGAAATGGACCCCCTCTTAGGTCCTTATAAGAAGCCTAAGAGACAGGCATGGCTGGCAGAAGATAAAGAGAATGCCAAGAGCCAGAGAGGGTAGCTCTTCTTCATTTAGAAATTAGGTTTTTAATGTAGGCCCCACCTTCTGCTTCCCTCATGAAGATCAAAGAATTGCTAACTCATTCCAAACTATTTTACATGTATCCTGTTAAGCAGCAAGAGGAGTCGAGTTTTTCACACAGGCTCCATAGGGTGTTCTCCAGCAGAATGGGGGGGGAGGGGGAAGAGAGAGACTGATTACCCCTATTACATGTGAATATTCTTTTCTATGTATATCTTTTCTTCTTCATAGAAAAATGTGGATTTCCTGAGGGCCAAGCTAGGCCAGAACTGATTTTTTTTTTCATAACCCCAATCTAGTCTGTTGCCCATCATATAGTAAGCACTTAAATGCTTGTTGAATAATTGACTGGTGAATGGAAAATAAAAGAATATTAGTCTAGGATGGTAGTTAAACCATGAATAATCTTGAAATATTAAGCATAAGAGGATGGTCTTTATGTATAAAAATAACAAAAACTCATATTTCTAAAGCACTTTAAAGTTTTTAAAGCTCTTTCTTCATCACAATTTTTTTGAGGTAAGCAGTACACATATTAATAAATTAATTTGCCCATGAGAAAACTGAACTTTAGAGAGGTTCTATGATTTTCATTAGGTCATAAGGCTAGTAAATGTCAGAACAAAACTCAAAACCTGATCTTTTGATTGAAGTTCCTTATTTTTTAAATTACATTTCTTCCTATAAACAACTGGGATCCATTGAAGGCTTTCAAACAAAGGGTCATAAGGATGAGAGACATGAAAGTGGAAAGGAGGGGATAACACTATGACCAGGTTAGATTTATACCAGGAATACAGGGTTGGTTCAATATTAAGAAAATTATCAGGATAATTGATAATATCAATAACAAAATTAACAGAAATCATATGATTATCTCATTAGAAGCAGAATTTTTTTTTGACAAAATACAACCATCATTAAGCATTATATGTAAGAGTGATAATCTAGAAGCAATTCCAATAAGATCAGGGCTGAGACAAGGATGTTCATTATCACCAGTGTTATTCAATATTATATTAGAAATGTTAGCTTTAGCAATAAGGGAAGAAAAAGAAATTGAATTAGAATAGGCAATGAGAAACAAGACTCACTCTTTGCAGATTATATGATGGTATACTTGGAGAATCCTAGAGAATCAACTAAAAACTATTTCAAATAATTAACAACTCTAGCAAAGTTACAGGATATAAAATAAACCCACACAAATCCTCAGCATTTCTATATATTACTAACAAAGCCCAACAGCAAGAGAGGCAAATTCCATTTAAAGTAACTAGACAATATAACATATTTCAGAGTCTACATGCCAAGACAAACCCAGGAATTATATGAATACAATTACAAAGTACTTTTCACACAAATAAATTCAGATCTAAATAACTAGAAAAATAGCAGTTGCTCATGGGCAGGTTGAGCTAATATAATGAAAATGATAATTCTACCTAAATTAACTTACTTATTCAGTAGCAAACTACCAAAAATTATTTAATAGAGCTAGGAAAAATAATAACAAAATTCATCTGAAAGAACAAAAGTTCCAAATATTGGGGGAATTAAGGAAAAGAAGCAGATGGGACAGTGGCCTAGAAGTTTCACATCTAAAACTGTATTATAAAACAGAAATCATCAAAACTTCTTGGTACTGGCTAAGATATAGATCAGTGAAATAGGTTAGGTACACAAGAGGCAGTAGCCATTGATTATAGTAATCTACTGTTTAAAACTTTGTTATGGGATAACTCCAGGTTATGAAATAAGAACTCACTATTGAAAAAAACTGCTGGGAAAACTGGAAAATAGTATGGCGGAAACTAGGTATAGACCAACATCTTATACCATATACCAATATAAGGTCAAAATGGATATATGATTTAGATACAGTGAGTGATAGTATAAACAAATTAGTAGAGCAAAGAGTAGTTTACATGTCAGATCTGTGGAGAATGGAAGAATTTGTAACCAAAAAAGAGATAAAGAATATTATGAAACACAAACTGGACAATTTTGATAATATGAAAACAAAAAGCTTTTGCACAAACAAAGCCAATGCAACGAAGATTAGAAGAGAAACAGAAAGTTGGGAAATAACTTTTATAGACCCTGTCTCTGATAAAGGCCTAATTTCTAAAATATATAGATAACTGAGTCAAATTTACAGAACTACAAGTCATTCCCCAAGTGATATATGGTCAAATGATATAAATAGGCAGATTTTTTTCGAGGGGGGGGGGGTGTTGGCTTTTTTTGGAGTGGGCAGGTCAGGACAATTGGGATTAAGTGACTTCACCAAGGTCACATAGTTAGTAAGTGTTAAGTGGCTGAGGCCAGATTTGAACTCAGGTCCTCCTGACTCCAGGGCTGGTGCTCTATTCACTGTGTCACCTAGCCAAACCTAATAGGCTATTTTCAGATGAAGAAATTAAAGTTATCTAAAATCATGTGAAGAAATGCTCTAAATCACTATTGATTAGAGAAATGCAAATCAAAACAACACTGAGATACCACCTTATGCCTATCAGATTGACTAACATGACAAAACAGGGAAATAATAAATATTGGAGAAGATGTGGGAAAACTGGAACACTAATGCATTGCTGGTGGAGTTGTGAGCTGATCCTAACAAACAGGAAAGCAATTCAGAACTATACTCAAAAGGCTAGGAAACTATGCATATCCTTTGACCCAGCAATACAACTTCTAAGTCTGTATCCCAAAAAAATCATAAAAATGGGAAAAGAATACACATGTAGAAAAAATATTTATAGCAGTTATTTGTGGTGGTCAAGAATTGTTCTCCTATAGCTCTTCTCAATTCATTCAGCACCAGTTGATTTAAGTCTTCCCAGGTTTTTCTGAAGTCTGCCTGCTTTTCATTTATTATGGAATAATAACCTTTATATTCATATACCACAACTTGTTCAGTCATTTCCCATTTGATGGGCATCCCCTCAATTTCCAATTTTTGGCCACCATAAAAAGAACTGCTATAAATATTTTTGTACAAGTGGGTTCTTTTCCCATTTTTATGATATCTTTGGGATACAAACCTAGAAGTGGCATTGCTGGGTTAAAGGGTTTTATAGCCCTTTGAGCATAGTTCCAAATGTATAGTTATATATTTATTTCTGTAAATAAATATATTTTTAATTTTTATAAATTTATGTATATATATATATATATTTATTTATTTATAATTCATAGAGCATCGTCTTTTGTGAATGGTTTTTGGTGATAACTCATTAAATTGTTGCTAAATGAAACACAGAAATATTCCAACCTATAGCAAAGTAGTCATCACATAGTTGAAGTCGAAGTACTAAATTATATATTCAATATCAAAATTGTATGAGATGACATAAGGAAATAACTAAAGAGCTGGTCTAAAAGCCAGAAAGACCTCAGTTTGATTTTTCACTCTGACACATACTTTCTAGGCAAATCATTGAGCCCCTCAAATCTTTAATCAACGCTCTTAGGCTGTAAATTGCAGAAAAGGGGCCAACCTCTATACCTAGAGGGAGGTTCCTCACTTGGGAATCATACCAGTGAAATCCAAGATGCAGTACCTATCCTTTCTATCCCTAGCAATGTTGCAGGATTTTTTTTTTCCTGGAGGGGAAAGGTAAAGAAGGGAGTGATATGGTACCACCCTTATCTTCAAGTAATTTGGTATCTAACTTGGGAGAAATAAAATAAACCAAAAAAAAAAAAACTCTCAAAATTCTTACATTAGAACTCACAACAATCAGGATAGACAAGAAGAAAAGGAAAATACTGTGGCTTCAAGTAGTCAGGGGAGCCTTAGAAAAGAGGTAGAAAGGGACGGCCAGGTAGCACAGAGAGTGAGAGCACTGGCTCCAGTGTTGGAATGACCTGAGGATCAAATCCAGGCTCCAATACTTAGCACCACACCCAGAAATAACCGGCCATGTAACCTTGAGCAAGTTACTGTAATGAGAATGCAAATTTTAAAGATCTTCCCTGCCCCTAGGCTAAAATGCACCTGAAGCCTGGGGAGGGAGGCTTGTTTTTCAGTAGATACTTCTTGATTGGCCAGTGAGTCAATAAGGTTGTTACATTCTCTGAGCCAGGAGAAGGCTATATAAGCCCTGATGTGTAGCTTTGTTTTGGGACTCACTTTGAGAAGTGTTCTGTGATTTGATCTGAATTCTGGGAAGCCGTTGCTGAGAGTCCCCCGGATTTGAAAAACCCAGATGTGGAAACCCAGATGTTGACTGGGTATGGATGTAATGGTTGGACAGTTTGGAAATCTGTCTACTTGATCTGTTTCTGTCTTGATAATTCTGCCTGTATGCTTTGAAGTTCGGGGTGCTGACCTTTTTCCCCTGAACAAGGTAAATGATATATATGTCTGACTGATTAAAGTAAGCTTGTTAACCCATTTTGAGTTGCTTTCCTTTATCAAAGCAGATCCAAGAACCTGTGCTAGCAGCCACCCTGGGAACGCCGGGGTGCTCGCTGCTACAGTTACTTAACCCTGATTGCTTAAAAAAAAAGAAAAGAAAAGAGGTAGAAATTACATGATGTAGTCTGTTTTGATGGATGAATGAAAAAAAAATTCTAAGTACAGTATATTGCATGAATAAAGGTATAAAGGAAAAATTAGCATTGTATGAGTGAGAAAGTCATCTTTAGCTTTTTTTCCCCTTATTTTTGTTTAGGGTTTGACATTACAGTATATGAAAAGATTCCTACTTTTGGGTGGCAGAAGAAACATGGGTTAAAATTTCACTTCTAACACTAGGTTTATGACCAGCACATAATCTAGTCACATGACCTCTCTGAGACTTAAATTACTTCTCTGTAAAATAGGAATACCTCTATGGCCCACCTCAAAGGATTTCTATGAGATTCAAATAAAATAATATAATTTATATAAAGTGTTACATAAATGCCAGGATATATTATTTTGTTATCATTATCATTACAAAGTAGACATTGACCTAGTCTCCTCAATGTATGGCGGTGAATAGTAGAACATAGTATGTGTCTAGGATTCTATTATTTTCTTAGATTTCATACCTATCGCTTATAATCTTATTGCATATTGAATTTTAGTTCAATTTAGTACAATCCAATGGACATTTATTAAGTACCCACTGTGAGAAAAGTTCTGTAGGAGCTGCTGACAGAAGTATAATTAAGCACATTTTCTTTCCCCCTGTATTTCTCTTTTTCTATCTGCACTATTTCTGCATATGGCATGTATACCCAGTTTCCCATATTCACAACCTTGTTTGTTTTTTTCTTTGACTCTTCATTCTCCTTCAATTCTCATATCCAATTAATTGCTACCCAGTCCTAGCAATTTCATTTTTTAAATGTCTACAATGTATCCCCTCTTCTATATTTCTACTGCCAATACTCAGGTTCAGGCCCTCATTAATATGGAATGAACTATTACAATGGCCTCCCAACAGGCCTTCCCACCTCCATTTTCTCCCCCATCCCTTTGCCAAAATAATATTCCTTCTGACTATGTAAGCAAGATATGAGCTCCCCTGTATACTTAGAGCATTGTAGCAATTTCTAATTACAGGAAGTAGAAGCACAGGTTTTTCCTTTCCTGGGGGCATGCAGAAGCCTTTTCCATCTCTACCTTAGCTCAGGTCCTAATAAAGAGTAAAAATGTATTAGATCTTTCAAGGCAAAACTTCTCTCTCCCAATACTGCCCCATGTCAGGAAACAAGGTATGTTAGCATGACAGGATTTTGGTGGCCACCAGCTTTTCTTCTTATATATCAATAGAACAAATTTAAAGGCAATGAAAAAACAGCAACCGTCAGAAGGTCTGGAATGTTGACTGCCTGGGCTGTAACAAATAGGGAATCAATATAATTCTCTCACATAAAACCTCCCTCCTTGAGGACAGCAGGACATGAAATGAATTAAAAGAGGGGCACTGTTCCCCTGTAAGGAATGGAGGAGGAGAACAGAAAAGTGCCAGGGACTAGTGTGTAGATGGCTCACCAGCCTATTCCATGACCAACTGCTTCTCCAGATGCTACTTGTAGTTTTCAAGCACCCATGTCCTCAACAGCCACCTTTAAGACTCAAGAGAAGCATAGTTCAAGGTCATTAGAAAAAGAATATTTCATTATGACCTGCTCTCCCTCCAGTCCATCCTGCTGCTCTGTGTGGTTCTGCCAATAGAGATCCTCCTTCAAGACCTCAGTTCTGAAAACTAAGTTCAAACATCAAGGGTACCTATGAACTCTGGGTAAAAAAATCTTCTTGGTTGCTATGGTTACTTCTGGCACCTCAAGTTCCCATGACAACACTCAATGAACTGGGATACAAAAAGGGTTACACACAGATTGGGTCATGTCATTCTTTTGCTAAAATATTTCCAATGTCTCCCTATAGTCTCTTCTAGAAAGTGTAAACCCTATGCCTGATATTCAATGCCTTTCTCAATCCAGTGCCACCCTATTGCCATTCCAGACTTTTTTTCTTATCCCTGCCATTCCCTACTCCCAGTAAAGTATCCTATGCTCTAAGTACCTTCATGTCTCTGTATCCTTGATAGTGGAATGTAAGTTCTTCAAAAACAAGGGAAGTTTCACTATTGTCTTTGTATTTACATAGTTTAAAACAGTGACCAGTACATAACAGTAAATGCTCATCGATTCATTGATTCCTCAGACAGATTTCTGTGACTAGAGTGCCCTTCCCCATTTTGGCTACTTTTGAATGACTATGTTTTCCCAAGTTAATATTTTAGACTGGTCAGAGCCAAGATGGTGGAGAAGAGAAAGTGCTTAGCTGAGTTCTCCAAATATTCCCTTCCAAACAACAAATAACACCTCAATTTGAATTGTGGAGGGTCAGAGCCAAGTAACAGTCAGAATGAGGCATTCTTCCAGCCCAAGAAAACATAGAAGGTTGGAAAGAGAGATCTGGGACATGGGATAGGAGGCAGACCCATAGCCTATGAGAATGAAACTGGTTGTGGGACTAGGCAGTGGTGACAGAAACAGCATCAACTTCAGGAATTCTCAAGCTGGAAGTGGTAAAATGATCAGGTAACTGTTCAGAAAGAGATTACAGGGTCCACTTGTGTTAGCACTTGAAATAGGATCAGATGTTATTTGACAATTCCATTGCCTAAACCCAATTCTTGGTCATAATTCAAGGGTATGGAGTAACACTTTTAGACAAGAAGGAATGAGAACACCTGAGGAAGAGTGTCATTTCTGGCTCCAAGGGATCAGAGGCCTGAGGAAGAGTATCATTTCCAATCCCAAGGGAACAGAAACCCTGAGCAGCAACATTGATTGCAATCCCAAGGTATCAGGGCTCTTCCTACATAAGGATCAGAGTGCAGACAAAGAAAACAGGGACTACACCTCTCTCCAAATCATGCTCCTTTGGAAGCACTAAAAACTTCCAAACCCCCAGAACTAGTAATATGAAAAAGCCTGAAACTTGAAACAGTACCCTTCCCCTCTCCCTCATGCTGGGAAGAGAGCACAACATTAACATACAATTCTAAATCAAGAAATAGAATGGGGGGGGGAAGTAAACAAGAAAAAAGAACCTGACTATAAAAAACTATTGTGGTAAAAGGGAAGATTAAGATACAAACTCAGAAGACAATGAAGGCAAACAACTGTCAGCAAAGCCTTGAAGAAAAAAAAAAAAGATGTGAATTTCACACAAGCACAATAAGATTTTCTGAAGGTGATTTTAAAAAGTGATTTTCAAAATCAAATAATGGTGGTAAGGGAAAAAATAATAGGTTAAAATGAAAGTAAAGGAAGAAAACTAACAGCTTGGTAAACAAAGGACAAAAATACTAAAGAAAATAATGCCTTTATATAAAAGAAGTGTCAAAATGGGAGAGAAAAAAAGGCTAAAAAATTCCTGATAAAAAGAACTCCTTAAAAAGTGTAATTAGTCAAATGGGGGTTACAGGTGGGGGTGAAAAAGTACAAAAGCTCACTGAAGAAGATAATTTCTTAAACATAAAAATTGGGTAAGAAGAAGTTAGTGTTCTTATGAGACATCAAGAAACAATTTAAAAAGACAAAAGAATGAAACAATAGAAGAAAATATGAAATTTCTCATTGGAAAAAAAAATTGACCTGGAGGATAGATCCAGGAGGAATAATTTAAGAATCACTGGATTACCTGAAAGCCATGATCAAAGAAAGAGCAAAGCCATCATAGTTCAAGAAATTTTCAAGGAAAACTACATTGATATTCTTGAAGTAGAGGGAAAAATAGAAATTAAATGAATCCACACATCATCTCCTGAAAGAGATCCCCAAATCCCTAAAGCTATCCCCCAAATCAAAGAAAACTCTCAGGAATATTATAGTAAATTCCAGAGCTCCCAGATCAAAGAGAAAATACTTTAAGCAACCAGAAAGAAATCATTCAAATATTCTGGAGCCATAATCAGGATCATAGAAAATTTAGTAGTTAAGACAATATAGGAGCATAAGGCTTGGAATATGATATTCTAGAAGGCAAAGGAACTGGGATTACAACCAAGAATAAGCTACCCAACAATGTAAGTATAATACTTCAAGGGAAAATTTAAATATTTGATGAAATAGAGAACTTTTAAGCATTGCTGAAGAAAAGATCAGAGCTGAATAAAAAAATTTACTGTGAAAAATGAGACTCAAGAGAAGAATAAAAAGGCAGACATGAAGGAGAAATCATAAGGGACTCACTTAATAATATTGAACTGTTTGCCATTCTATATGAAAAAAAATAATGCAAGTAACTTCTAAGAATTTTACATAGAAAGAGGGTGTTGGATCAAGTCAATTATATTGAGATAATGCAAAAGAAAAAGGATAAGTGAGAAAGAGGGATGACTTGAGAGAAGAGGGAATGGAAAGGAAAAAATGGGGAAAATTATCTCACGTGAAAGAGGGACACAAGGAAGAGCTTTTATATTGGAGGGGGAAATGGTTGGGGTCAGGGTAGGCAACACTTGAACCTCACTTATATCTAAATTGGTTCAAAGAGAGAAAAAAAGAGAACTAGACCAATAGAGCGTGATAAAAGTGAGGGAAGATAAAAGGAGGCAGTGGTCAGAAGCAAAACAGACATTAAAGGAGTGACAGGATAAAAAGAGAGAGAAGGATAAACAGAAGAAAATAGAATAGATGGGAATTCACACTTAGTAATCCTAACTGTGAATGTGAATTGGATGAACTCATGCAAAAAATAGAAGTGGAGAGCAAAATGCACTCAAAATTGGAATCCAACAATATGTTGTTTATGAGAAACACACTTGAAATAGAGAGACACAGTTAAAATAAGGGGCTGGAGCAGAATTTATTATGCATTAACTGAAGTAAAAAGACAGGGGTAGGAATCATGATCTTAAAACAAACCAAAAAAAAAAACAATTAAAAGGAATAAGCAAGGAAACTACATCTTGGGCAAAAGAACCATTGACAACAAGGTGATATCAATAGTAAACATATATGCACAACATTACATAGAAACTAAATTTTTAAAGGAAAAGCTAAAGGAATTACAGGAGGAAGTATGCTATAAAAATATGCCAGTCAGGTCCTTCAACCTTCCCCTATCAGAGCTAGATAAATGTAATCATAAAATAAATAAGAAAAAAAGTCAAGAAGAATAGAATCTTAGAAAAGTTAGATATATTAGACCTCTGGTAAAAAGTGAATGAAGATAGAAAAGCTTTTTCTCTGTTGTACATAGAACCTTCACCAAAAATTGATACTTTTAGACATAAAATTCTCAAAAGCAAATATGAAAAATGCAGGATTTTCAGACTATAATGCAGTAAAAATTACATTTAACAAAGGGATGTGGAAGCATAAATTAAAACTTACTTAGAAACTAAACAGTTTTATCCTACAGAATAAATGGATCACAGAACAATTCATAGAAACAATCATTAATTTCATGATAGAGAATGACAATAATGAGACAATAATCCAATATTTGTGGAATACAGCAAAGTAATAGAGGAAAGTTTATATCTTAAATGTGTACAAAAATAAAGAGGAGAAAGAGCAGATCAATCAATGAGTTAGGCATTCTGCTAAAAGAACTAGAAAAAGAACAAATTAAAAACCAAAATAGAAACACTGAAAATAAAAGGAAAGATTAATAAAATCAAAAATAAGAAAACAATTGAATTAATAAAAAAACTAGAATCCAGTTTTATGAAAACAACAATAAAATAGATAAGCCTTTGGTTAATCTGATTTAGAAAAAAAAGAAGAAAATCAAATTACAAAAAATTAAAAGGGTGAATGCACCACCAGTGAAGATGAAATTAAAGTAATTATTAGGAGTCATTTTGTCCAATTATAAGACAGTTAAACTGACAACCTAAGTGAAATTGATTAATATTTACAAATATATAAACTACCCAGATTGCCCAGATTAACAAAAGAGGAAAAAGAATAGTTAAATAACACCTCTTAGAAAAAAGAAATTGAACAAGACATCAATGAGCTGCCTCAGAAGAAAAATCCCCAGGATAAGATGGATGTGTAAGTGAATTCTACCAAACATTTAAGGAACAATTAATCCCAATGCTACATAAAATGTTTTAAAAACTAACTAAAGGAGCTCTACCAAATTCCTTTTGTGATACATATGTGATTTTTATACCTTAAACAAGAGAAGCAAAAACTGAGAAAATAACTATAGACCAATTTATTTAATGAAAATTGATGCAAAAATTATAAATAAAATAACTAGCAAGGAGATTACAACAATATATCATAAGGTAACACATAACTATCATTATAATTGACCATATCAATAACAAAACCAACAAAAAATCATATGATTATGTCAATAGACATAGAAAAAGCATTTGACAAAATATTAAACCCATTCTTATTTCAAAAAAAAATTTCAGGAGCTTAGAAATATATACAGTTTCCCTTAAAATGAGAAGTAATATCTGTCTACAACCATGAGCAAGCATCTGTAATGGGGATAAATTCGAAGCCTCCCCAATAAGATCAGTAGTGAAGCAAGGATGGCCATTATCACCACTAATATTCAGTATTCTGGCAGAATATTATTTCTATCTATAAGAGAAGAAAAAGAAATTGAAGGAATAAAAATAGGCAATAAGGAAACAAAGCTATCACTCTTTCCAGATGATATAATAGTAGACTTAGAGAACCCTGGAGAATTGACTCAAAATTTAGTTGAAACAATCAATAACTTCAGCAAATTTGCAGGACATAAAATAAATCCATACAAATCATAAGCATTTCTATATACTACAAAAAAATCAGCAGTAAAAGATAGAAATTCCATTTTAAATTACCACGACAAAATAATGGAGTTTATTTGCCAAGACAAACTCAGGAACTATATGATCATAATTACAAAACACTTCATACAAATAAAGATAGATCTAAACAATTGGAGAAATATTAATTACTTGTGGGTGGGCCAAGCCAATATAATAAAAATTGTGATTCTACCTAAAATAATTTATTTATTAAGTGCTATTCCAATCCAACCACTAAAGAATTATGTTATAGAGCTAGAAAAAAAGGTAATAAAATCTCTAAAAAAAACACCAAAAGGTTAAGAATATCAAGAGAATCAATGAGAAATGTGAAGGAAATGGACAAGCAGTTTCAGAGTTCAAACTATGTTACAAAGTATTAATCATCAAAAATAATATGGAAGTTGCTAAGAAATAGAATGTTTAATCAGTGGAATAGATTTGGTGCATAAAACACAGTAGTAAATGATCATAATAACCTAGTCTTTGATAAACTTAAAATCTAAGCTTTGGAGGAAAGAATTTAACATTTGACAAAAATTGCAAGGAAAACTGGAAACAGTTTGGCAGAAGCTAGAACCAACATCTTACACCATATATCAAAATAAGGTCAAAATGGATAAATGATTTAGACAGAAGGATGATGTAATAAATAAATTAGGGAAATATGGAAAATGTACCTGTCAGATCTATTGATAAGGAAAGAGTTTATCACCAAATAAGAGAGAGAGAGAGCATCACAGCATGTAAAATGGATAATTTTGATTACATAAAATAAAAAAACCCTTTTGCACAAATAAATGTAATGCATCCAAAATTAAAGGAAAATAGAAAACTGGGAACATTTTTACAAGTTTGACTAATAAAGGCTTCATTTCTCAAATACATAGGAACTGAGATGAAATTATAAAAATAAGAGCTATTGCCCATTTGATAAATGGTCAAAGGATATGAACATGCAGCTTAAGAAGAAGAAATTAAAGCTGTCTATAATCATTATTGATTAGAGATATGCAAATCAAAAGAATTCTGAGATACTACCTAATACCTATCAGAATACCTAGCATGACAGAGAAGAAAAAATGACAAGGGCTAGTGTAGATGTTGAAAAATTGGACACCAGTGCACTGTTGGTGGAGTTTTGAACTAGTACAACCATTCTGGATGACAATTTTGAACTATGCCCAAAGGATTTTAAAGTTCTGCATATACAGCAATACCACTACTATGTCTGTATCCCAAAAAGATTAAATAAAAGGGAAAACATCTACTGGTATAAACATATTTATAGCAGCTCTTTTTGTTGTGGCAAAGAATTAGAAATAGAAGGGTTGCCCAATACCTGGGGAGTGGCTGAAGAAGTGATGGTATATGATTGTGGTCGAATACTATTGTACTATAAGAAAAGATGAGCCAGATGGTTTCAGAGACAAACTGAAAATACTTATATAAATCTATTCAAAGTGAAGTGAGCAGAATGAGAAGAACATTGTACACAGTTACAGCAAAATCATAATTCAATATCATATTCATCATGAATTGTGAATGTCTCTGATCCAGACAATTGACCAAAGACAATTCCATAGGACCAATAATAAAAATGTTATCAACCTCCAGAGAAAGAACGGATGGAGTCTGAATGCAGATTGAAGCATCCTTTTTTTAAACTCGGGGGGGGGGGGGTATTTCTTTGTTTCATCTTTTTGTTTTCTTTTGCAATGTAGCTAATATGGAAATGTTTATTATGAATGTGCATGTATAATCTATATCAAACTGCATGCCTCCTTAAGGAGGAGGGAGTATCTGGAGGGAAGGAGAGAATTTTGAACTCAAATTAAACAAAAAGATTATTGAAAATGTCTTACTTGTAAATGGGAATTCATAAGAAAATAAATAAAAGCAATTTTAAAAGGAGTTTAGACCATAATTCTCAAATTTAAATGATGTATTTTCTCACACTCTATGTGAATTTTCACAGAAGCATGAATTTAGATGATAATAGAGGAAAGAGGGAGGGTATATAAAGATACTTTACTGAAGAGGATGAAGGAATAAGTCAAATTAGAAAAAAAAATGAGTTTTCTATGAAAATTTGAAATTTTAGAAGAATATCATTTCCTTCAGTGTGCTTAATTAAAAAAAAAGTTTCTTTCCTGAGGAACATATTCTAATAATACTAGATTTTATGATAGTTCTTAGTGGGAAGATGAATGACCACTACGGAAATCACTCCAACTTCAGTCTTTGTGGTCTGTGTCCTTCTATGTTAATATGATACCAAGAAAAGAGTATGAAGCTTGCTCGAGCTGAAATGCTTTTATCTATAAAAGAAGTTTCCCTCTGAATTTCTATGTGGAAAAATTAAGATACTAGTAAATCATGAAAATAAAATATTTTTAATGCCCTTAATATCTAGTTCTGTGTACATAAGCTAAAGATATTATCAATCTTTCTACGAGTGAAAAAGATTTCCCTTCATAAATAATGACTAAAGGACATTTTAATGAATTAATAAATATAGTTGATAATAGTTACATATTGAAATACAATTGAGATTTGTCATGATATGTATATCATGTGACATAGAACATTAGAGATTATAAAATCTATCCCTTTGTACTTTACAGATGAAAACACTGGGTTCCAAGAAGGGAAGTGAACCCAGGTTTCCAAGCACTTTGTTTAGAGCTCTTTCCATTATACCACATTGCCTACCAAAACAGAAACAATGGACAAATGTATCGTTAACTTTTTTTTTTTTTAACATAGTGATAAAATTCTGGTCCATAGTCTTCCTTTAACATAAAGAAATGCAATCAAAGGAAATTGTGAAGCAATGATGCTTATTTAGAATTATAATCGATTTTCATTTTACGTAACACCTTTCATACTCAAGGCATCCCAAAGTGCTTTATAAAGCAATAAGCAAGACGACAATATTGCTATCGACAAATGTAACAGTCATTATGCATTCTGAAATAGCTCACAGTCTTGAAAATTAGAAATCAGGAGAGAAATATGGAAAGATATATGAAGAGAAAAATAAAAGGAAACGATAGAGAGGAGAGACCTAGAGAAACATAGGAGAAGAGATAAAGAGTACAGTGAATGATGAGTGACTATTAGCTGAGACATCTTGGCTATGCTTTGTTATTTTCAAAAGTTACCAAGGGATTTTTAAATTTTCATCTCCAAAGACAGGCAGCAGCAGTCTCAGCTTAACGTCTAAAGTAAATGATAGCAATCCCAACTAAGGAACTCTGCTATCTTCCAAATAGTAGATCGGCAAATCTTAAACTCATGGATTTCCACTTAAGCAAAAAAAGTGATGCCCCAGCTATGACTGACAAAAGGGAGGGAGTCTTGTCCATTGGGTGGTGCTGGAGATTGAGAAGAGAAATGAGAGGTTTTATTCCTGATTCCCTAGAGACTTTACAGGGTCAAAAAGCTTAAGTTTGCATTTCAATCAACATCAAAATCAAATTGCATTCACTTGTTTCTTTTGGAAAGGTGTTATTTAAATGTAAGTTATTAATATTGCAGGTTTCAAATTACCCTTCAAAAGAACTAAATTTTGTTCCTACTCTAATGATTACAGACAGTATGGTTTATATAAGGTTGGGGGTTCTTTCCAGCTTAAAAAATTCCATGACACTATGACGATATTTTATAATATAAGTGTTGGAAGTTGATAATTCAGGTCCATCCTAAAGAGATGTGGATTTTCATGCTATAATTTGTCATATTTAAAGAAAATGATTCAGTTTTATATATTAATTTATTCTTTTAAAAGAGCTTTCTTAAAATAATCTGAAAAAGGAGACGCCTATTTCCATTTTCATTCTGCTTGAGAACATGGCTTTTTAATAACAATAATAATAACAATTCATACTTTTATATCACTTTAAGTATTAAAAAGTGTTCACTTCTTTTCAACTGGCTTAGCCTGAATGTAGTTAATTTTCATAGAATCTAACCTAGGACATTATTCCTAACTGTTCCAAAAATTGCTTCATATGATATATTACTTATTTTAATCAAATACAATTTTTTCTAATTGTCACAGCTATGGCAGACTCACAGGGGATAGTCTGACTTGTGTACATTCCTGACAGTGAAATTGGTAACAACAGCTGCTTCGTGCCAGCTAGCGCATGTACCGTACCTCTCAAGTCTTGTCATTCACATCTCCCCTAATTACCAAACATCTGCTTTCCATTTCCATTAACACTCCACTACCAGCTTGTCTAGTTTAATACCAATGACTCTTGACCTCCCCCAAGGAAGGCGCTTTCTGTCAAATTTCCCCCAAAAGAAGCCAGTTCTTCATACTAAATTTGCACTTTTTTAACACCACCTTCCTAAAGGCAGAGCCTTCGGAAGCTTGAATAAATGCAATTAAAAGCCATTTTGTGGAAAGGTATTAGCAAGGGGAAACCTCTTCTGTGCATTTTGTGTATGGGTGGGGGGTGTGAGGAAACCAAAAATTAAAAATAAAAACCATTTCAAAGCCCAGAAATGGTAATGCAAAGTGTTCTACCCCCTGTAATGGGTTCTGAGCAGTTTATGCTGCCAGCCCATGGAGTAGGGAGCAGGGAAAGAGTCATCTATTCTGTATGATGATATCTGTCTACCTAAATGTAGGATCTGATGGAATATCCCAACTTCCTTTATTATTATTTTAATTATAGCTCACTGTAGTGGTGTTAACATTCACTGGTAGATCTAGAATCCTAAAACTCCAGAGAACTCAAGCTCCCTAGTCTCTATCCTGCTTTCTTCTCCACAACATGAGTGCAGATCAGAGAATTCCTATGTGGACATCAGATGGTACTTAAAATACTTCACAGCTTCATCTTGTTTCTTAATTATACTATGTTTGAAAAGAATAATAGAAATATTTTGTTTTCTTTTGAATTGATATTTGGAAATAGCATTTTCTTTAAGGCTTATCCAACTTCCCACAAAAGAAATTACAGTAGAGCTAAAATTCTTACAGATATTATTTTTTTTTTCATTAAAGGACTCACATAGTCTAGCATACAGCAAAGGTTAAGCATAATCATGGTGATTTTTTTTTCACATAAGAAACATGTGGCATTATTCTGATACAATGGATGGGAGGTGGGGGAGGCTGAGGAAGTGGGGACATTGAATTTCAGACCCAATGTGATATATTGTATTGTGAATTGACACTTGTCTATTCATTATTTTTCATGTCAGATTCTAGCTTCCAGATCCCTGTTTTGGCCAGCAGCAGGTACTCTTCCCTCCGGCAAAGAAGTAAGAGCTTTTGGCTGTTTCTGGGTAACCCACTAAAACTCAATGCAGAAAATGGGATATGGGTTCACTGTGTTTTGTAATGCACTTTGCCTCCAAACAGCAAACACATTTTACCTAAGAGAGAGAGATGCCTTTGTGCCTATAGGAACCAGGAAGTAGAGGGAGAGAGATACCAAGGGAAGAGTAGAGAATAGGGTAGCCAAGGGGCTGGTTTTAATTTTATTTTTAGCCATCATAGACCCAAGGAAAAGGAAATTCCAAAGAGAGCAAAGTAATTAGGATATGATAATACACAGGCTTGCCATCTTACACCACTACATCTAAAAGCATTTACAGTATTTTGCTGCAGGGAATCTGCTTTGGCACCACGGCAGTGCTGATGAATGCCACTGTGGGAACAAAACAACAGAGGAGGAATAAAAACAGGGACAGAGGTGATGGGATAAAAGGGTAAAAATAAATAAATAAATAAATGAAGGCACAGAAGAATACCTGTAAATAATAATAAAAAGGTGTATTTTAAGTATACAGCATCTTCTTAATTGTTGACCTCTCCAAAGAACCTATAAAAAAAAACAGTTGGAGGGGAGGGAAACGATCTTTTAATCTCAACAATAAAAGCATTTCCATCCTTTGTATATGCTGACTTACAAAAAAAGTGCTTTCAAACAACAAAAGATGGAGCAGTAATTACATAAATCTCTTCATTCTTGATGAAGACACAATGGAGAATGAGGAAATCAATAGTGTTCTGCTATAATTCTTGTTTTTATTATGAGCTGAAAGCAAACTTGTTAAAATGGGATTCTGTTTCTTGTGTATAAAAAAAGACAGGATTTGCACAAAACCAGAGAAGAGAATACATCTTTTAAATGCTTAATCCTACCCCCACACACACACCACCACCAAATACTTAAGAGATTTATACAATTGTTGCATCAGATTAAGAAATGGATGTTATCCCAGTAATTTCACAATTCAACATAGGACTCAAAAAGTGAAAACTAACATGAAACATCTTATTTTGAGTACTATCCTCCAAACATTCAGAATACACCAAAATTACCCCCAAATTTGAAATCCAGGCATTAAATAAAATAAATGTACTCTGAAGCCAAGTTTGTCCACTAGCTCATCAGTAAACTGGATAAAATGATTTTTCCCATTATATACATTTACTGTATTTCCTGTTTATGAGTGAGCAGTACTGTGGATTTTGTAATGAAAAGGTGAAAACGATTGCATTTGAAAATAATTAATAGATATTCCTGCATACCTTTGAATTAAATTAAAAGAAAAATATTTCTTTTTTGTGGAAATGATTGCATTCATATCCTGTTTGGTGTGAAAAGTAGATTCCAAAAAGCTTTTAACTAATTTGTTCAATTTGTTTCAAAGCCAACATGAATAGGCTTGGTGCAAATTCAGATTCATTAAAACTTAATTAATATGCATCATTATGCAAATGAGGTTGCAGTTAATGAGTTCTTAAAAGAAGCTTTCTTTAATTAGTTCAGTTTTAATGGCATCATCATTTATCTGACTTGTTTTTAAAGCCACATGACATACAAAAAGTGACCATCCTCAACAATGTGCCTGCTAATTGTGTTTCATCCTAATTGTTTAATGTTAGAAACTTTGAAAAGTTAAAATGTTTTAAAATTCATTTTGATTAAATCTATTTTGCAAAACTTTGTCACTTTAGCTGCTGAGACATTCCTTTATTTTATTTTTATTTGTAGTTTTTTTTAAGTTAATGTTGCTTTTTCAACTTGGTCAATTCTGTTGGCAAAACTATTTGCATGCATCTGTCTGTCCTTTCTTTTTGATGGACACCTAATACATACACACACACAATTAAACATATATAACTTACCGACTCTCTAAATTTTATTGTTACCTGCTTATATTAATGTAGATTATCGTACTTAGGTACTTGAAAAATGAAAGCCGGGGCATTCTCGAGGCCATCTGCTAAATGCAATGTGCATCAGAAAAGAGTTTTGATGGTAGGTTTTAATATGTGGCAGTTTACAAAACATTACAGCCACCACTCTCATCAGTGTCTCTACCAGAGATGTGTGAGAAGAGGCAGACTTAATAATTATTGAGGAATGTGGAAATTCAGGAAGAAAAAGAGAGAAAAAGGCATACTGAGCACAGAAAAACGCAACTCCTTTTGCTAACCCAGAAAACGACTCTGGAGGCTTCAGAAATACAATGGGCTTTTAAACATTTTCAGATTTATGAAATATTGTGCTATACAATTACAATTGTGTTTTGACACATTATGCCGAATGTAATTCTTGGGGAGAAAAAAAACCCTGTCTTCACAAAGGGGTTCTGGAGAGGAAGCAAAATTATCCATTTTTTTACACTATTGTCATGAGTTTTTTTAACTGGAGACAAAGTATCCACATTTGGTGCTTGCTGAAAAATAAATATGTGAGGTTTGCTTTGGTTAAGCAGAAGTTTTCTGCTCTGTTTCAGCAGGAATAGTGCTGTATGCACCATACCCTAATTAATAACAACAACAAAAATAATGTGTAATTCTTGTAGTCATCAAGTTATGCCCCAACACTAACTACATTTTAGGTGGTGCATACCAAAAGGCAAATAAATGAAAAGAAGTATTACAACATCTTTCTAACACATAGCCTTTGGAATACCATCAGAATTGCCTGATAAAATAATTGGAAAAAATAAACATAACAGGGAACAGGCCTGAGAACCATTATTACAGAGATCTTCATAATGAGGGTGAAGCCTTTGGCGTGAAAGATTATCTCCCTTTCACTGTCGGCTAGTTACAACAACGTAATTGGTATCACACTGCCATATGGTGATTGAGATCATATTAATAGAATTACATGAATAACTATTGGGGGAGGTTCAGTTCACAAACACCGTATCCACATTTAACTGTAGGACTATGCAATGTCATTATGTGTTGTTACGGTCCAAGAACCAGATGACTGAATTCACAACCAAACTATAAGTATGACTGCAATTTCAACCTTATCAGAATAAAAACTAAAAATGATTTACAACATAGACAGAAATCCAAGCATACCAAAAAATCCTTGATGGAAGGATACACAACTTATTGGCAATAATCATCATCATAAAGTCATATCCCATTTTAGAAATGAATCATTTTCTAATTGTGGAACAGCATAAATAAGTCAGTGGAACAGCATAAATAAGTCAGTTACAATATGATCTGTAACACCCCAAAACACAACAGTGGTCTTTTCTCTATTGCCTTTGATGCATTGTTAACATGAGAGCTTCCTATCTTACTTTACACAGGTGAAATGACCTGTGGAGCATGTTTGCTGAGGCCCTCTCCCCTCCATATCTATCATTCTTTGATTCTAGCATCACTTGGAGATTATTTCAAGACTACAAGTCTTTTCTTTTTTCATGAAGACCATCAGTTTGAGATTGAATGACTCTTTCCTCTGTTCCCCTGAGAAATGATTTCAAGAAATTCCAAAATAGCTTAAGATAGGGGAGAGGATTTAGAATTAGAATAACTGGTTTCTATTCTTTGCTGGGTTACATTGGGCAAGTTACTTAACTTCTCTGGGCTGCACTGTTGACCTCTGTAAAATCAGAGGAATGAATAATCTCAGGGTTCCTTTTCAGCCCTGAATCTTAATATACTATGACCAACTTCTCTTATACCTCTGGTATATTTTATTTTGATAAAGTGGATTCATCTCCATGTATCTAACCATCTAGTTTCTTCTTTATTAAGTATAGGAATGTAAGAGTGAATCCATGGACCTAAGATGTCTATAGAACCTGGACATTCATGTGATAATTGAGATAACTTACTGAGTACCTACCATGTGTAAGTGGCACTATTAGTCGCTGAGGAATATAAAAGGAAGTATAATAGGAAGTCCCTACTTTCAAGGAGTTGACAGTCTAGATGGAGAAACAATTTGCAATCTAGATGTAATTATGAGGCATACGTGTATATATATATATATAGATAGATAGATAGATAGATAGATAGATAGATAGATAGATAGATAGAT
>NW_027186446.1:1473664-1483342 GCF_028583685.1 Petaurus breviceps papuanus | reverse complement strand
AGGAAAGGAAAGGAAAGGAAAGGAAAGGAAAGGAAAGGAAAGGAAAGGAAAGACAGGCAGAAGGAAGGAACAGAATCAGAAAAAGAGGGAGAGGGAAGGGGTGCAAGATTGTGGGAAAGCTTTATCCTTTAGGAAACAAAGAGTCCTTGAAGTTTTTTGAGCAGGTTAGTGAAAGGGTCAGAGTTGTTCCTTGGGAAGATTATTTTGTTAGCTATGTTGAGAATGGATGGGAGAATGGGTTCAGGGAAACTAGGAGTCCAGGAAGGAGGTAGTGTTGGCCTGAAACAGGATAGTGGCCAAGGAACTAGAGAAAAGTATGGATGCAAAAGATGTTATAGAGGTAGAATTGACAAATTTTAGCAATTTATTGGACAGGGGAAATGGATAAAGGGAAAAGCAAAGATGACTCCAATATTAAACCTCAGTGACTGGGAAGATGAAGAGATTCCCTAATTAGAAACAGGAAAGTTAGAGGAGGAGCAGATTTAGGAGAGAATATAATGTTATCTTTTAGACATGAATATGATGTACCTATAGCACATCAAAGAGGATGAGTGAAAAGTAAAGAGGAGAGACTAAATAGGTTTAAATCAATAGCTAAATACACACTTAGGTGTCATCTACATAGAAATGATATTTGAATCCATGGGATCTGATAAGTTTTGGAAGAACTAGTATATAGAGAGAAAGTGAGAAGAGGAGACAATCCAAGACAGAGCTGATGAGAGCAATTATATGAGAGGGATAGGAAATAGATGGGCAAGTATCCTGCAAAGGAGACTGAGAAAGTCAGACACTTGAGGAAAGAAACAAAATAGATGCCAAGTGTCTCAAAAGCCAGAGGAAGATCATGTATTTAAAGTTGAAAGGAATCTTAAAGTTCCCACCCCATCTTTTAGTTTTATAAATAGGGAATTATAACCAAAGAGGTTGAATGGTTGGCCAAAGTCATGTAATTAATAATTAGCACAGCCAGCACTTAAAGTCACTTTCCCTGATTCCAAATCTAGACTCTCTTCACTGTACCATATTGATCTATTTTTTTATTTAAAAACAAAACTAAACAAATAAGAACACTTTGAACCTGTCTGCTTTCTATTTTTTGCCCCCAAGGACAAGTACATATCAATCTAAATTCCAGACAGCAGATCAAGTGAGAGAATAGATGTACTAGATACATCGATAACAAGAATTTGGTGCCTTATATTTAAAATCTGGATGTTCCAAGATATTGAAACATGAAGGTTTATGGCCTGAACAATAGGCACTCTTACATCATCAACAGATAGGTTCAGTTGCTTGGGAACGATTGTCTAGGAATGCTGACTTTGCCAGTTATTGACCATGAAATTTGGGGCAAATCACTTTCTATCTCTGAATTTCATTTTCTTTATCTGTAAAAAGGAGATGATTATAACTGTACTACCTGCAAAATGGATTGTAGAAAAGAAGTGCTTTGTAAATTGTAATGCTTCATAGATACATTAGCTATTATCATAGAAAAATATCTAACACTACAAGGCAGCATTTAATGACCATATAAGCAATGTCAATATGCCCTGAGAGACAGGAGCTCAGAGGAAGGAGACATCATTGTGAGCTGGACTATTCAGGACCTTGGACTTGAGATGATCTAGAAAGAATGATGACATTGCCTCATAGGGCAGATAGGTGGATAGAGGACCAGTCCTGAAGCTAGGAGGAGTTATCTTCATGAGTTCAAATCTGGCCTCAGATACTTAATAGCTGTGTGACTCTTGACAAGGCACTTAGCCCTGTTTGACTCAGTTTCCTCATCTGTAAAGTAAACTAGAGAAGAAAATGGCAAACCACTCCAGTATATTTGTCAAGAAAACCCCAAATAGAAAAACAACTGAACAACTATGAGCATTGTTTCATGAAGATAACTGAAGTGTCTTTACACCCGACTAACTGACTTATTTCACTAATTTTATAATAGAATGAATCTTTCACACTGTTCATGAAATACCAAGCGGAGAAGAAAATAGACTTTTTTTAGAGGAGAAAGAAAGTGATTGGAAAGCATAATCAAATATTAAATGAGGTAAATACTGTCTGGCAATATGATTTTCTTCACATTTCACAAAGTCAGCCATAGGATAGTATTGACATTATTTGCTCAGAGGTACAGTAATAAGTGATAGATGACTACCTTTCATGCTATCTTAAACTTCATGTAAACTAAATGGTGGGAAGAAGCAATAGGAACCTGTGAATGGATAGCTGACACAAAAGAGGAGAAACCTTGGGCTGAACTCCTGGCCCTCAAACATACTGGTGGTGTAACCCTGTGCAAGTCACTTCACCTCTGAGTATCCCATGAAACTCTCAAAGACTATAAATTGCAGAAACAATTCATTTGCAGAGGGCTGAACCCCCCCCCCCAAAAAAAAACCAACAATATCACAAATCTGGGAGAAAAAAAAGAGAGAGAAAATAAATGCTATTCAATAAGGGATTGAATATAGGCACAGAATTTGCATATTGGATTTTTTTTTAGACTTTTGTTTCAAAGCAATATTTCTATGGGACAGTCAGTAATAATTGTAAGTGAAAGTGGCATAAAAACAAAAAGGCATTAGCAAAACTTCTTTCAAAACAAAGATTATGATATGAAGTTGAAGAAAGTCAGCTTGAAGAAGAATGTATATAGTCTAAGGATGGCATATGAGCTCAGTTTGCCTCCATGCAAGAGAGAGACAGGCTGCAATAACTGAGAAGCTGTGAGAGCATTAAATTCTAAATAAGGTTACATAGAGAAGGTATTCATACCCAGGCTTGTGTCAATCTTATGTAACAAGGCCTTGGCCACACCTTCTGCAGAGATGGCTGCCTGAGGGTTCAGGCAGAGTTTTCCCAGCATTCCTTCCTTGACCCCCTAAGGAGTTTTGCCCTGACCTTGAGGTTGAAAGGACTTGTGGGAGAGAGAAGTAGAAGAAAGACATATAGGACCAAGAATAAGAGGGGTCACCATTGCAAGAAATGTAAGAGAGTAGGACTTTGTAAACCTGGGGTGGGCAGGGGGGAGCAAGAGCTGCAGCTTCTCCTTAGGAGCCTGTTGAGTGGCAGAGAAATGGGATGCAGGGCTCCAGCAGCCCATCTCATCAGTGTTGATCTGAATTCAGAGCATCCTGTACCTGTTCATGAAACTGAAATTGGAAAGGTTTTCTGGTGCTTTCTAGTAGAAAGACCACCTGTCCTCATTTACCTGACTTCAACATTCTCTGACTTCACTTGTCCTCACAGAATAGGATGGAATAGGATGACTCTATGTTTCTCCCATCCTGCTCTTGTCTATACCCTGCAGAGCAGAGGCTTAGACTTCTTTCTATCTTTATTACCATGTTTTCCCAATAATAAGACACTGTCTTATTAATTTTTTTGGACAGAAAAACACCAGAGGGCTTATTTTCAGGGGAGGGCTTATTTTAATGAACATTGACAGCAATTTTAATAAACAGGTAAATGTGAACAAAAAAATGTACCTTTATTCAATAAGCAAATCACTGGGGAAGAACAGGATGACGCGCTCACTGCTGCAGCTCTGATTGGATGCATCTCGGAGCACGGCGTGCGTTTAAGGGGGGGGGGGCGGTGCATACAGAGTGTACCGTAATGTAGCGTGTAGAACAGGGGATCACCTTCACTACAGTAGCAATATCAATAGGGCTTATTTTCGGGGGAGGGCTTATTTTAGAGGAATCTTACACAGTAAGGGGAGGGCTTATTTTCGGGATAGGTCTTATCGGGGAAACACGGTAGTACTTTGGAGGGAGGGAGTTATAATGCTGGTGATGGAAACTAGGAAAAAAATACGTATCTTTGTGTATATATGTGTGTGTATACATATATGTATTCATATACATATATACATACACATACATAACACATTTACGTGTTTATGTGTGTGTGCGTATATACACATATGTATATATATATAATGTTTGTATACACAGATATCTCAATTGTATTTTGTCTAGATACACCCAAGAAACTGAATATAAGCAAAGAAATCTTGGGAGAAGACCAAAAACAACTGGGATCAATTTCCATAAAATCTAAGTTAGCACTGCCAGAGTATGATTTTTCGATGAAGTTTCAAGGAGTCAAGCATGTGGAGAGGTAAAAGTTTATTTGAGGAAGACAGAGAACAGTCCTTAGGAGCAAGAGCCAAGTCTTCACAAAGAGGTAGCCACAGACATGGGAAACAGCAAGGTGGCAGCAATGATTCCTTTTCTTTGCCCTGAAAGCATGCCCTGGTATTGAAAGGGGAGGCCACAGCTTTAAAGGAGGAGTGGTTTCCAGGCAGCCTCAACCACACATGAGGGATTGGAGTGAGTTGTACCAGCACAGGGAGCAGCTTCTGGTTCAGTGGATGACTGACAGCTCAGTCAGTCATGCTCCAGCCTCGCCCCCTGGTGGTTGTAGTTCTTTTGACAGAAAAATAATGTGCAACCTCCTTATGGTTGTGACTGTGATAACTTTTCCTCTGATCACGAAGTTACAGTCCCTGTGTTAACCTGTTCTGTTAGTATTAACACCTGCTCACATTTCTATGGTGCTTAAAGCTTCACAAAAATGCTAAAGTGAGTAAAGACAAGTATTATTATTCCCATTTTATAGATGAGACAACTGAGACCCAGAGAAATAAAGCAACTTAACTATGGGGATATAGATGTTAAGTGACTCAAAGATGCTCAAAAGAGGGGAAGAATTATATTGTATACTCTACTCTTGTAACTACGCATTGGATTCAGTTCATCTCTACAACATGAGTGAGCAAGAATCTGAGACATAAAAGCCAACATTTATATAGAGCTTTGAAGTTTACAAAGTACTTTATTCATGTCATTTGATTCTCACAACAATTCTGAGGTGAATTAAATACTATTATTGTCCCCATTTAATAAATGAGGAAACTTAGACTGAGAGATTATGTAACTCTGCTGGGGTCGCAAAGATATTAAATTATCTAATGC
Source organism: Petaurus breviceps papuanus (assembly GCF_028583685.1). Lineage (NCBI taxonomy): Eukaryota > Metazoa > Chordata > Mammalia > Diprotodontia > Petauridae > Petaurus > Petaurus breviceps. Next base: position 1,478,342 of record NW_027186446.1, on the reverse strand, counting down.
GGATTTTAACTCGGGTTTTTCTGACTCCAGCATTCTATATACTACTTGACAAGAGAATGAACATTTCACATATAAGTTAGAAGACCTGAAAGAATTTTTAGATTCATAGAACACAGAATGTCAGAACTGAAAGGAAGCTTAGAAATAACATAATTATGCAATCTATAGCTCAAGAGATTTTAATAGTCACATAGTAAAATCTATTCATTTTACTAATAGGTTTATCCCTTCCTTTTTTCCTTCTTTTTCTTTCTTTCTTCCTTTTTTTTCTTTCCTTCTTTCCTTTCTTTTTTCTTCCTTCCTTCCTTTTCCTTCTTTTTTTCTCCTTTCTTTCCTTTCTTTTCCTTCCTTCTTCCTTTCTTTCTCCTTCCTTTCCTTTTTTTTCCTTCCTTCCTTTCCTTCTCTTCTTATATCAGCCATGGTGGAAGTTTACTGGTTCCACTGGCCATTCACAGACCTGAATCTTCTGCTGAACAGTAGCTAAGGTTTTTTTCTCTTTTTTTTTTTTGGAAGGAGGAAGGCAGGGAATTGGGATTAAGTGACTCGCCCAAGGTCACATGGCTAGTTTTGTGTCAAGTGTCTGAGGCCAGATTTGATCTCAGGTCTTCCTGACTCCAGGGCTGGTGCTCTATTCACTGTACTACCCAGCCACAACAGTAGCTAAGTTTTGATCCGCCCTATTTCTGACCTGGGCCTGTTCACTCATCCACACACAACCTTGTAATTGACCCTTTTCCTCTCTTCACCTCCCCTGTATTGGAATAGATTTTGTTCAGTCACCCAATTGGCTTTAATCCTAAAATAGTTCATAATTTCCAAGTTTAAGCTATCTTCTGGCCTCAGCCTCCTCCAGTAGCAAAGATTAAAGGTATGTGCCACCCACAGGCACCTTTATATAACCTTTAACACTAGCCTATATCAGTTTGATCTTATTCTGTTCTAAAATGTAATCATCTGTGTTTGAGTAGCAAGTGCAGCAGATCCTCACAGCTATACCTAGGTCCCTGGAAAATGTTTGGGGCTGAGACATCAAGCTCAGAGCCCACAAATGGCCAGAAGAGCAGCCCAAAAAATGAGTTTTTAGAGAGCCTTTTCTTCTGATCTGGATTCTTTAATCAACCCTCAGTCAGCAATCACTTACTAATCTAAGAGCTAGGGATTTAATTAAAAATAATCAAACAATCACTGCTCACAAGGAGTTCACATTCTAATTTGAGAGATATCATGTTAGGGTATATAAAATAAAGATAAATACAAATATACATAAAGTCATTATATACAAACTAGTTTGGGAGAGAGGACACTAACAGTTGGGAAAGCATCATGTAGAAACAAGTTTTCATGAAGAAACAAGATAGTATCTTAATTGCATCTAAAAGGGAGAAAAAGATTCTGTAAGACAGAGGTAAAGATAGAGTGAATGCGTTCCAGGTTTGGAGGATGGCCAATGATAAGGTAAAGAGACCCTAGTCTCTTTATGGAGTGACATGAGTCAGGAAGAGAAAGGACAGTCTGGCTGAATCACAGAGGGCTGGAGATGGTATAACATCCAACGAGTCTGTAAAGGTTTGTTGAGACTAGGTTGTGAAAGAATTTAAAAGAACAACAGAGGAGTTCATGTTTTATCCTACCAGTAGTAGAATGCTATTGGAATTGACTGAGTGGGAATTACACCATCAGATCTGTACTTAAGGAAAATTTCTTTGGAATCAATGTGTGGGATGGATTAGAAGAAGAAGAGAATTGAGGCAGGCAGAGCATTTAGCTAATGGCAGTTGCATTAACCTAGGTTGTACTCACTTATTCTGACTCCCCACAGAGTCCAATTTTCTCATACTATGCTATCCATACCATTTTGTTCTTCCTGATTCCAGGTCTCATATTAGATACTGAAAAGCACAACCTTCAATACTTTCACCTTCTCTGTCTCTCAACTGTCCCTCATAGTTTTCTGTTTTTGGTGGTCAGGCCTCTTGACTTTTGTTCACAGGGGTTCCTTTGAAAGGAATTCCAAGTTGTGCTCTGGCCCAGGCTTGATCCAGTCTTTCAGGTTTAGAATAGGAAGGAAAAGAAAAAAGAAAAAACACACACACACACATACACACACAAAACAAAAACACAAAAAGACAAGACATGTATAGGCTAAATGGGATTTTTTAAGAGAAAGTTTACTTAAGAATAGCATGGAAAGGATATTTGCCAAGGATGCAGCATTGATTCAGCTGGGCCCACCGCACCCCTTCTCTGCATTTACCTCTCAGGCCAACACCAGTCAGAATCTCTTGTTAAGCTTGAGAATCTACCAAATCATCATGCACTGAGCTTTTGTATTTAGGCAACCAGAAAGCTATATCAACAGTTTGAGTTTTATTCAGTCATCTGGAACAATTAAGTCTCCAGTATGGTTTCATCACCTCATAAGGAAAAATTAGATCAGCCTACCTGTCAGAGACCTCAGTAAATATTATTCCTATAATGGCCTAATGGGGCAATTCCATTAGTGACCATCTTGTCTCCATGTTCAGAATAGCAAATATTTAAATTTCCTGATACTATTCTTAGATATAAGGTAAAACTCACACAAATTGTAATGAAATGTGGAATCATTATCTTGTAATTGATATTTATTCTTTCTACTGAAATATTGTCAGAGGAAATTGTTGACTATAGGAAGAATATTTATACATTGTCCTATCATTTGTGTAGAAGGAATAAAACATTTAAATCATGATTACATGTGATTCACATTATATATTTGATATGCAATATCATTAGAAAAACAATTTTACAACTTAGAAAAGTAGAATCTATAGTCTTTGATGATAAAACGAATGTGTTTTTGCATGTTAATTAGGTTGCATGTAATTCAAATAATCAACTAAACTTCACTTATAAACATAGTACCTATGATGATAGAGATGAAAGGGAACTTATGATCATAGAACATAGAATGCTGGAACTCAAAGGGCTCTAGGGACTGTAAAATCATAATACTGGAGGGACAATGAATGGTAAAGTCATTCTCACAACTCCTACTTTTTCCAGATGATGTAAAGTCACTTAATTGAGATCACACAGGTAGTAATAGATCTGGGACTTTATTCATGTTTTCCTTATTCTAAATCCAGTACCTCAGGAAAAGTAGATTTTAGTTTTAACCACACTATATTCAGTAAATACCAGTGGCTCCCTATTACCTCAAAGATCCAATATAAAATTATGTTTGACATTTAAAATCAATCATAATCTGTATCACCTACTGTATCTATCACATTTTTTGGTAACAGAACCCTTCACTTTAAACAGAATTTTAACATATCCATTGCAATAAACTTTTAATGAATAATCTTAATGGTAATATAGCATGGATTGGCACTAGAGCAAAATACTTCTGACTTCTGGGAAGGGGAGGAGAAGAGAGGGGATGGAAGGGGAAAGGAAGGGGATGGGAGGGAAGGGGAAAGGAAAGGGAAAAGGGAGGGGAGGGAAGGGAAGGGGAGGGGAAGGAAGGTACATATTAGTATCCAAGTGTCTGGATTTTACAGCCAACTCAGCATCAATGCTCCAAGGAACAAGGAGTGACCTTTATGAGTATCCTTCAGGACCCAACCCAGGGGTAGCTGAGATGAGAACTAATTCAGCAGTCATGTTGCATCAGCATTTCAATATGGTGTGACCAATGTTATGTTAAAATCTCCACTAACAGTGAACTCACTTTCCCTAGCAACCATTGTAGGGGAAAGTGTGCCCCAAGGTCATAGAAAGAAACACTTTTGCTTTTATTCTTGTTATATCCTGGAAGTAAATATCCCTTTTTTAAAAACCTAATTGATATTAAGTGGTTGAATGGAATTGGGATGCCAGTCACTGACATTTAAATTGATGAAATTAGAGAAGAGACAACCCCAAACCCCTTAGGGTACCCCTGTAACCCTGAAGGTAGATGTAGCCAGCCTTGCTCCAGGGTAGTAGAGCTAGAGCACACTCATCAAATAATGTGACATTTTATAATATCTCATATTCAACTTAATACACATTTTAGTGACTATTTTATGCTTGATATATCCGTAGTCACCTACATACTCCTGTAAAGAAATGGCAGGCCAATATGAGGGAGGGGAGAGTGGGTAGGGGAAATGCCCTTTTATATCTCATTATGGGGGTGAAATGTAGCCATTATAATTTTGTAAGATTCAGTTTCTGTTGTTCTCTTATTTTTGTTTCCATTTACTTTATTGTAGTCATGTATATCGTTTTCTGAATTCTTTTTATTTCACTTTTTTATAAAATTGAATTTTATTTAACTTTTAGATACTCATTTTCTCCTAATCTACTTACTTTACTTCAATTAACATAACTATATCTCTAGCTTCATCGAATTAATTCCATTTCTTTTAGTACAGTAATATTACATTATATACATGTGTCACAGCATGTCATTCTTCAATTAATGAGCATTTCTTTTATTTCTAATTCTTTGCAGTGACCCCCGATATATAAACTCACAGAGACATACACATAAATGTTTCTATCAATATTTTGACAAGTATGTGTATATACATATATATATATACAGATATAAATATATATCTATATATAGATAGACAGGTAGATGGATGGATAGATAGATAGATAGATAGATAGATAGATAGATAGATAGATAGATAGATAGATAGAT
>NW_027186446.1:1458403-1473654 GCF_028583685.1 Petaurus breviceps papuanus | reverse complement strand
GATAGATAGATAGATAGATAGATAGATAGATAGATAGATAGATAGATGATAGACAGATAGATGTTCATTTCAGATGATTAGGAATTGCTTTAAAAATAATTGGACTGTTTCAGAAATAATGTGTTAGTGTGCTTATCTTTCCACATTGAATTTTCCCATCTTTTGTCATCTTGGTTAATATACTTCATGTAAGACAGAATCTTAAAGTTGTTTAGGTTTACATTTCTCTTATCAATAGTAATTTGGAGCATTTCTTCCTATGGTTGCTAACATTTTGCAATCTCACATTTAAGAACTATTTATATCTTTTTGTGAATTATCTATTGAGAATTTTTTTTAATTTTAAATATTTCTGCTAGTTATATCAGAGATAACTGATTCAAAGAATTTTCCCCCATTGATCATATATATGTCCTAGCTATATTAATTTCATTCTTTCTAAAGTTTTTTTTCCACATTATCAAAATGATCTGTTTTAGTCTTTATAATCACTTCTATCCTCCGTTTGGTTGAGAATTTACACTAAGCTATAGTTGTGAAAGGTACCTCATCAACTTCTCTTCTTACTATTTTTTTAATTGCATGACCTTTAATATTCAAGTCACATAGCCATTTCTAGTCTATAGTGGTAGATGGTATAAGTTGTTGGTCTGAACCTAATTTCTGCCATTGTTTTCCATTTTTTTCCAGAAATGTTCTTCAATAAAAAGCTATTATCTTTCTAGATAATTTATGCTTTAAGGTTTATTGCACACAGGATTATTGTATATAACTTTTTTCTATCTTTTCCTCATCTAGTCTGTTCTAGTGATGTGCTTTTTAAAAATTTCCATATCGATAGTTTTGATTATTACTTCTTTGTTATATAGTTTGAAATATGGGAGAGTTTTTCCCCCTTCCTTTTGAAAAATTACTTCCTCTAATATTCTAGATTTTTTTTGCTCTTCCAAGTGAATGCTGTTGTTATTTTTCTAGTTTTGTATGATGTTCCTTTGACTGTATTGTATAGCTCTAAACCTATAAACTAATTTAGGTAGTACTGCCATTTTCATTTTTTTGGCATGGACAAGTCATGAGTATTAAAAATTCAACTAATTATTTAAGTTTTTTTTTATTTCTTGAAGTAGCATGATGTACCCCCTTTTAGCTGTTTTTCTGATGGTTCTCCACATTGACTAAATAGATACATTATGTGTAGTCATTGCAAAAACTAAAACAGGTGGGTTTCTGTGTGCCTTGTCTTCCATTATACCTCTCTCTTTCTAGCCCCTCCCCCAAGTCCTTTGTGGAACTCCAGTTTTGTTTCTGTTTTTCTCAATTCAACAAGTATTTTAGCCTCTATCTTGTGGCATGTAATGTGTTAGGTGCTGACAAAAATTAAATAGTCCCTCCCCTCAAAAAGTTGAGGTGTTTTCATGGGGGGGGGGAGAAGGGGAGGTAGAATAACATGTAGAATGCCAAATTTAAAATAAAAATAAAATAATTTCCATGGTAAGGGTAATATGAAGATAGATTTGTTAAGATAGAATGAAAATTCCAGATGACATAAAAATGGAAGTGCAAAGGAAATGTGCAGGTATGAGGATGACGTGGTACATACGAGATACCTAAGAAGAGTGACCGGGGGAGAGAGCTTCGACCTACACATGTACAATTCACAATCACTGAGATTTCAATGGGAGCCACAGGACAATCGGTCGATAGAAGTAACGGTAATACTGATTCATTTATTTACTGAGCATAAGGTAAAAGAAAGAGGGTGGCGAGACAGATCGCAAGTCTTTCCTGGAGTGGTTGGTGGAATGCTAACACCTGACTAGTTTTAGAAGGGTAAAACATGTTTGAAATATTACTCCAATCACCAACCAGGTTAGCCTTGCCTCAAAGCTCATTCCAAAGAATATAATTTATTTTTTTTCTTGGAACCCAGTTGTTAAAAATGCTGACATAGTTAAACTGCTTTATTTTCTAGATAAGGAAACAAAAGACAAAAAAAATATATAGTGACTTAAAAGTCATAAAGTGATTTAATGTCAAAACTAGTTATAGAAATCATGGCCGCTGATGCTTTGTCTAATACTTTTTCTCTATGCCATACCCTTGGATATGAGGAAGGAAGGAATGAGTGATTATACTTCGGAAATAATTTGAAGGATCTGTGATCTCATCAATTTGGGTAAACCCTACATTGGTCCAAACTAAAATCCATCCAAGCCTTCTCATTTCAGATCTCCAGGGTGCAACCTCCTCCTATGTACTATGGGAGAGATGATCTCAAAATTTCTAGCCCTGGTGTTCTAGGGTCCTAAGCAGTTTTACAACTCTAATATTCTGTATTTATGTGATTTTAAGTTTCCTTTTAGATCTGCTCTTCTAGAGTTTTTTGATTCTAAGGACTTTTTCATTTCTAACCTCCCATGCCTTAGGGCTCCCTCTAGTTCTTACCTTTCACTATTTCTAAGCTACCTTCACTTACAATATTATATAACTAATTTTTATCTATTTTAATGAATATCACCTATTTTCAGTATGAGTACTAACTCCATTGGCTTTCTATAATCTTTTAATCATAGAATATGGAATGCTGGAGCTGATAAAGACCTTGAAATTCACTACTGCAATCTCATTTTTCCCCAGAGGATTAAAGAGAGGCTCATAATGATAAAGTGATTTGTCAAAGGTCTCTTAGTGAATTTGCTTCATAGAAATGCAGAATCACTGATTTAGAGCAGGAGGAAACCAGATTCCATCTGGCTTGTGCCCTTGCCTTTGCACAAAACTTTCATTAAGGTCCTACCCAAAGTTCTAGGGTCCTTCTAGTTTTGATATTTTGTGGATGTCATTGTACCAATAAGGTTACCCAGCTCTTTGCTTTCATCTTTCTGCATAATCAGCCTAACTCTTTTTCTGTTCACTTAGGAGATAAATTTAATATTTGTTTCTATGAAAGCTTTCTTCAAAATTCTCTGTAGTTAAATGTCATTAACAATCAAAAATACTTACATGTGCTACCATATGTAAGGAAAAAAGAAATTTTTGTACATAAATCTCAATAAATCTCATCCTTTTGCTGGACACAAGAAGAGAAAACATTGCAGGCCATAATGAACTTCAGTTTGTTGATTTTGAAAACCTGTGATTAGGAAGTTCTTGAAATGACTTTAAATATTTTTCTTTGCTCAATACCAAGTAACAGGAAAGTCAGTAACTATGAGAATATAATTATTGATTCCTTGCATTCTTGAAGATCATCAACCTATCCTAGATCACAGACTCTTTCCATAAAACAACAGCCTGAAAAGCATTCTGTTTTAGTTTATTAGTTCCACAACCCATTCTCAAAATACTTTGAAAATAATGTTTATTAGGAGGTATTTATAAAAAGGCAAAAAATATATCTCATTTCAAATGTATGGTTGAGAATAGCTCTAGGAGTGGGGTAGTGGGAAGTTCATGGTAAAGGGTAGGAAATTGGAAATGATTAAGATATAATGGAGAGAGTCCCAAAACAAAACCCATGGGAGGAAATTCTCCTTTTCCATCATTCATATTTCATAGAAATGGAATATCAGAGGTGGAAGAAACCTTAGACTCATAAAATTATAGCATGTTGCAGCAGAAACATTGAATGTTCAAGCAAAATGAACATGAGAGTCATGGAATCCTAATATGTCAAAGGTGGAAAGGGCCTTTCAGAACACATAGTACAGCTCCTAGCTTACATAGATGTATAAACTGAAGTGGAAAGAGGTGAAGAGACATTTCATCCAATCAGTGAGTAGACTAGCTAAGGTTTTCTTTGAATGGGCTCAAGAGCCTTTGAACTACAACAGCTACTTCCAATCAAAATAAAAGGTTAAAACAAATAAATCCATGAAATATACCTGATAAATTAAATTCTTGCTCAAGTACAGCAGCTGAGAACTTAAGTACTTACTTAGGTGGAGCATGCTATTGCATGCTCAGTTTCTTGCTCAAAATTGATTAAATTTCTTGATTAAAAAAATGATGGCATTTTTGCCATTTGTTTATGGAACTTAAAGGAAAACTTTGTTTATCTTGTAAAGCACTGTAAAGGCTAAGCAGTAAATAGGAAAGAGAACATAAAACTGCTAAGTGCTTACCCTCTATTCCCTGCTGATGCTTCTACTTAGGCCTGCTTAGCATTTCAATCTATATAAACTCAATGGGCCATATAACCTTCTTTTATATATACTAACCAATTAACATTATTCTTTAATAGGAAGAAGTTTAGGGGGTTTTCTTTTAAGTTTGATTCAAACTAACATGCTTAATCGCTAAACTGAATTGCTAATGATGGCAATAAGGTAGAAGTCAGGTTTTGAAATAACATGCAGCACACTATATAACACTTTCGCAGACACCTTTAAAAACATCCTCAGGAAAAAAAAAACAACTTCCCAATACCTATATCTCTAAACAGAATAAATTGTTAGCATTTTCACTTCTTGAAATTATGAAATAAATCTTCATTGGGGAGAAAAAGTATCAGAAGTACCTTTTGTTTTCTTGTAATTTTCTATAAATGTTATTTGGGGTAAACCATTTCAAATCTCTGGACCTCAACCTCCCCATCTCCCTTATGAGGGGGTTGGACTAGAAGAATTCTAAGTTTCAAACTCTGATATTCTATAGTCCTATTATTTTGAGGTCATTCTCACTCTAATCTGTGAGTCTGTGATTCTAAAGTGCTTTCCTGATCTAATATACTGTAGCACTATGATTTGACCTTTCAAGCTCTAACCTTTGATAATATGAAGACCTCTCATTTCACATGTTATACTTCTGTTTCTAAGTTTCTGTGAGCTCTAATTTTCTATGACATCTTACATGTTTTAGGCTTCATATTTTGATACTTCTATATTGAATAGGTTCTGGCCACATTCTCTCTAGAGTAAGGTTTCCCTAAAGGTCTTATAACTTGTGGATTATTCTAATGCCAGTACCCTGAGCTTTTGTCAGTCATATTTCCCTCACTGCTGGATTCCATTGACCAGTATGCCAATTGCATTTAACTATTTACTATTAAATAGCTTTTACAAATGGATATTTATATCAAAGATATAGTAAAAATAAAAGTGCAAATATGTTCCCTTGACACTTTAGGACTATAATCTCTGTGATCATGCTTTAGTCTTTGAGGAGAATGGGATCATTCTTAGCATAGTTTCTAATACTGGTTCCACCAAGTTTACATCCAGTTGGGTAATAACAAGCACAAATGTCTTCATCTTAATTAACATTGGCTTGGGTCCTGAATATTGTTCTCAAAGGTAATTCCTCATGCTCTCTCTTCTGGGCATCAGCTTTGTGCTGGCTGGGGGAAAAATGGATCAGATTCCTGAAATCTGAGACTTGTTCACATGAATATTCAAAATTTACAAGGTTGAAACTTACAGGTTAATCTCCTTCACCTAAAATGGAAAGCAACCAAGCAATGAGACAAAGGGATCAAGTCTCATTTTGACAAGAACATATGTCAGACTTTGAGGAGAGAAGGTACATGACCTATTTACTTACAGCATTATCTCTTACTCAATGCTGTCAATAAAGGAGAAATTAATCTCTGGTGGCACCTACTACACCCCTGCTGGTACAAGAAAGTCCACTTGCCCTGTTCCATATCAAATCCTACTTCTGACACCAATTAATGTCAACTGGACTGGAACCAGACACTAACCAGGCAATGGCCAGAGCTGAATAGAGCACTTAGAAGGAAAGTCAGGATACAAACAGAAGTTTTATTAATTTCAGAGTGAGGAAAATGACACTTGCTAATGGAAGTGCCCCTCCTCTCCCACACTTGAAGGAGGGATAAACATGCAGGGGCAAGGCAGTACTTTATATAGAGAAAAAACATTAGTGGCCTGGACCATGACATAATCATTTTGGGGTCTTGAGTTGCCGTTCCCATGGCAGCTCCTTGCATGGTGTTCCTGAGTCCTGTGGGAACAGTTTCCAAGTTGTCTCACAGTAGGGTAAAGAACCAGAAGGAACAGGAGTGCAGTACCTGGTTCAGTTCACTTGGCAGATACATAGAACAGGGATTGTAAGAACATCAAAAGAGGTGATAAATGGATTCAAGCTATAACACATTGGTTCTCAGGTAATGGAGGATAATGGGGGGGAGGGGCAGAAATCTCTCAGCAAATATGTAGAGCTCGTCAAACAATACACTTTGCCAGAGAGTGAGATAATCCAGAGTGCAAAGTATTGTTGTTATGCCAAGTTCAGGGAACAATTTGCTTGCTGAACCTTAGTTCTGGGAAATATGGTGTCTCCAAAATATTTTGGCAAACTTCAAAACAGATACACTAGTGTGGGAGTCCTTAGGATGCATTGGGAAGTGTACACAAATGGAGTAGCAAATCACCACTGGGAAGGGGATAATTGGTGTAAGAGTAATAGTGGAGAAGGGCTTCAGGGTTTCCTTTCCTAAGTGCAGTGATAGAGATTCAATAAGTTATCTAGTCCCAGCCATCATTTTACAGAGAAGAAAGCCAGAACCCAGGAAGATTAGGAAACTTGTCCAAGGCCACAGAGCTAGTAGTAAGTGGGCAAGCCTTGATTTGAAAACCTGTCATCTGATTCCAGATCCAATGCTCTTATGAGCTGGTCCAGAATATTAGTGACCAATGTATCATATCCCCAGTCCTGTACTCTTTCTCCTCCACTATGCTGCTATTTTAATATTGTTAAATATGATTGAAAACAGAAGGATCCAAATGTAATATTTACATCCAAATAGACAACCCAATGATCCAATGTAGACATTCATGATTCAACACTTCCAAAAAAAAAAAAAACCCTAGCACAGCCTCCAAAGACACAAGTCATTTGTTCTTTCCTTATGGAGTCTAATCCTCAACACCCACCACCACTTTTGTACAGCTACTACTTAGTTGATAGTTCATTCCCTGGGACAATTATCAATAGCAATAGTTTCTAACACCTTAGGGGACAAAAAAAAAACCTTAAAATATAAGCAGTAATTTTTATTATCCTGGCTCTCTTTAGCTTTATTTTCCTTTCTATTTAAAAGATACTTCTCCAAGTCTCATTGCTCTACAGAGAAAGTAGAGGATTATCCAAAGAGAAAAGGATTTGATGAAAGTGAGAGACATTAGGGTATAGAAGGACTTTGCGATGTATTATTGATTTTTTTTCAGAGCTAAGAAAGAATCAGGGTCAATCTATAATAATGAATGCTCTAGCAAAATATGATTTGGTGATTTACCCAATGCATTTTATTCAGAGAAAAGGAGCCTATTCAAATGGCATTACTGATCAAAACATACCATTGTTCTTCTTCCCCCTTTCTTTATTAATAACTTAAAAGACACAAAACTGCCATGAAAAGATTACATAAGGGGCTGCTAGGTTGCCCAGTGTGTAGAGCACTGGCCCTGGAGTCAGGAGGACCTGAGTTCAAATTCAGCCTCAGACACTTAACACTTACTAGCCATATGACCTTGGACAAGTCACTTAACCTCAATTGCCCTGCCCTCCCCCTTCCAAAAAAAGACTTAATGAAAAATTTTATAAGCATCACCAAAAAATCTTATTTATTCATTGCTTTCATTGCATAATACTGTCATTTCCATCAAAATAGTATGCAGATTTGGAGGAAGAGTATCATGGAATTTAAGAAGGGAAAGGTCATTTAATCCAACTGCTCACTGAAGAATCCTTTCTTTTTGCTTCTGGTCTACAACTATCTATCCATTTCTTAGACATTTTCAAAGATGGAACATTAACTAAATTTTAAGATAGTACAGAATCAGACAAGTATTTCAAAGATAGATTAATTTATAAATATTTTTATCCTGGAAGGCTTTTGGAGTTCACTTATTTCAACTCTTTTGTTTTACAAACAGGAGTGTTGAGGCCATATAGGTGAACTAACTTGCTTGAAACCAGATGACTAGTTGGTAGCATACCCACAACTTGAATTCATGTTTTAAACTCAGGTCCAAATTTGGAGATATTTCCACTCCAGAACCATGAATATCATCAGACTATGATTCATTGTTCGTTATTCTGCCTAGTAGAGTAAATCTGTGCTCTCCTTCAAAGAATGATTTTGGAAACATTTGACTATAGAGTCCCTAAGACTTATCTCCTTCAGGCTAAACAGGGCTATTTTGCTTAATACAGGGTGTGACCTCGTTTCAAGTGCTCTCAACATTCTACATACACGCATATAGATAATCTCTAAAATGTAGTGCCAAAAATTGAAAAAGATATCATAGATATCTTCTGATCATCTCTTTTGATATGGATGACATGACTTCTGGTAAAGAAATGTATGCTCAAATTAACTTTTCTGTCAGTCCTCTGGAAAGAGAGAGAGAGAGAGAGAGAGAGAGAGAGAGAGAGAGAGAGAGAGAGAGAGAGAGAGAGAGAGAGAATGGATTTCTCTCAATGAACATCTGGAGCCTGGGCTGCTACTACTGAAGACTGAACTGAGAATTGAGAACTGAGAACTGACATAGAACTCAGACTTGTGATGGCAAGACTTTCAAGGGCCAGCTGAAGCTGCCAAAGACTGAGAAAGCATGACTGTGGTGCTGGTATTTTGAACAAATGTTGTTGTGGCTTTGTTAATGTGAATGAATGTTCTTGTGGCTTTGTTAAGTCTTGTTTTCCCAGGAACAGAGACTGTGAAGTATTGGAGATGAACTTGACATTATGAGCTCCAATGCGGAACAGGAACTGCACAGAGAGCTGGACAAGGAGCTGGGAGCTGTCTGCTTTTGAACCCAGGTGACAGTTTGGTGGATTCAGGTAAGAGCTACCTGCCTTGAGTCAAGATGAAAAGATCTCTCTGTGGATACTGAGCAGTGACTGATGAAATGGTCGGAGTAGTGACTGATGAAATAGAATACTGAGTAGTGACAGATGAAATTATAATTTACTTGTGACCTAGGGGTGGATGGCTTTTGTACTTTCCACTACCCCTTAAAAGGGTACTGAGTAGTGACTGTTGAAGTTGTAACTTAATTGTACCCCATGGGTGGAGAACTTTGACTTTTGTACTTTGTGATCTGATTGAATGATTAAGTTACTAAATGATTACATTTTGTTGAAAACTATGTGACCACTTTGGTGAAAACTATGTGACCACTTGTGATAAGTTATTATGTTATTGTGCATGCTGTACCTTGATTTACTATGAATGTTTTGCTCTGATTTCTTATTGAATAGAGAGTTCACTATACTATGCAATCAGAACCTTGAAAGCTGTTCAAATCAACAGTCCTCTGAAAAGCTGCATGTGCTTGGCTTTACACCACTTAAGGGCAAGACCCCACCATTTTTCAAAACAGAAACTCCTCCTAGGACTTAGAATATCCTAGAACAAGAGAGTAAAATAGTAACTGAAAAAATCAACTGATCATGTGAAAGGTATCCCCAAATGAAAACTCCCAGGCATATTATAGCCAAATTTGAGAGCTCCTACATCAAAGAGGAAATACTTCAAACATCCATAAAGAAACCATTTGAACACCATGATGCCATAGTAATGACAACAGAAAATTTAGCTGCTTCTGCATTAAAGGAAGGGAGAACTTAGAATATGATATTCTGGAAAGGAAAGGAGCTAGGATTACAACCAAAAATAAACAAAACTGAGAGGGGTGCCTAGGTGGTGTAGCAAATAGAACACCAACCCCAGAGTCAGGAGGACCTGAGTTCAAATCCAGCCTCAGATACTTAACACTCACTAGTCATGTGACCTTGGGCAAGTCATTTAACCCCAATTGCCCTGCTCTCTCCTCTCCAAAAACAAAACAAAACAAAAAATCTTGGTATAATCCTTCCGATATTTAATGAAATATATTTTCAAGCATTTCTAATGAAAAGACCAGAGATGAATAGACATTTTTATTGTTCAAATATAAGACTTAAAAGAAGCATAAAAAGGAAAAGAGGAAAAATAAATTATAAGGGAATCAATAAAGTTAAATTGTTTGCTTTTCTATGTGGAAAGATATATGTAACTCCTAAGAACTTCATCATTAAAAGAGCAGCTATGAGTATTGTAATGTAATGCCAAGCAAAGACAACTTCCCAAGGTTCAAAATACCAGCATAGATGCTCTCCATTTTATTCAGTGACAAATTAAGAACAGAGAAGATCAAAACATGACATCATTCAAAATACAGCATTTACTAAGTGTGATTAAATAATCTCCAAGTACTAGCCCACCCCAGGACCTTACATTCATTAAATCAATTACAAAGTCCCTGTTCTAAATACTACTCCACCCCTAGGCTGTACCTTCATTTAGTCCATCACAAAGCCCCTCTTCTCAAATGAAGATTAGTTTCCAATCATAAGTAAAGTACATTCATTTGTTCAATTACAGAGCACAAAAAGGTCAAAAGTTCCCCACCCTTGGATCACAATTGAATCTACCCCAGAGTTACAACAAGTTTAAGCACAGCATTTAATACCCAAATGGAGATCTTTTCTTCATCTTGACACAAGGCAAGTTCTCAGCAATCTTTGTTCCTGGGGAGACAAAGCTTGCTTAGTAAGGCCACAAGATACATTGTCAGTCTCTTCATTAATTCATCCTCTGTCTGCAGAACAGTCCTAGGACCCTTGAAAACATTAGCAAAACCCTCTCCCAGGATTTCTGTAAACATACAACAAGAAAATCCTAATTCAGGGCTTCTGAACCAACAGAAAGGTTCCCAGACTCCTGCAACAACAGCACTGTCCTTCACCAGTGGACAGTATTCACTCTCTGTCTTCAGGACAGTCTCAGTAGCTCTTAACCAACAGCCAGGTTCCAGAACTTCTTCAACAACAGGACTATCTTTCACCAGTGGACAAATCTGGCAAAACAACATCAAAACAGACAGACAAAGTACCAGCAAAACAGCCATGTCTCCTCAGTCCTTGGCAGCTCCGGGGGCAGGTCTCAAAAGTCCAGGGCAATTCAAAGTGTCCCTCAGCAATCCTCTCAGTCTCTCTCTGCCTCCACTAGTGCTGCTTCCAAAAAGTTCTTCTGCCTCCTCTCGTGTCTCTCTAAATCTAATTGACTAGCTCCTCCCAGTTCAGGACTTTCTTTTCACGTCAACAAGTCCATCCCACAGGTGGGATTAACAAGCTCTGGGTTTTAACACAATTAAACCAAAAACCAAGCCAATACAGGGGAATCTTTAAATGCCATTACTATCATAAGTATACATAGACAAAGGGCAGAGATGTGAGTTGATTATGAAAGGATGATTTTAAAAAATAAAATGAATGGGTGATAAAGAGAAATGAACTAGAAGGGTTGAAAGAGCAAAAATTATCTTACAAAAAAGAGGTGTGCAAAGAAGAGATTTTGCATTGGGAGGAAGATGGGAAGAATGATCAACAATGCTTGAACCTTATCATCAATCATTGGAATTGACTAAAAAAGAATATAACATACACATTCAGTTTGGTATAGAAATCTATCTTACCATACAGAGAAGTAGGAGGGGAGGGGAATTAGAGAAGAGGCAGGGCATATAGAAGGGAAAGTGAATTAAGGGAGGCAGTGGTCAGAAGCAAAACAGACTTTCAAGGAGGGAAAGGATAAAAAAGATATGGTGAGAAAAATAGGATGGAAGGAAATACAAAGTTAGTAATTATAACCATAAATGTGAAAGGGACGAACTCACCCATAAAAAGGAAGTGGATTGAAGAGTGGATTAAAAACAAGAATCCTGCAATATGTTATTTATAAGAGGCACACTTAAAACAGAAAGATACATGCAGTATAAAATAAGAGACTGGAGTGGAATCAATCATCCCTCAACTGTAGTTAAAAATTTTAAAAAGGAGGGATAGCAACTGTGCTCTCAGTAAATCAAAATAAAAAATGGAACTTATTAAAAGAGACAAGCAGAGAAACTAAATTTTGCTAAAAGAAAGCATAGGCAATGAAGTAATGTCACTAGAAAATATATATGTACCAAATGGCATAGCATCCAAATTCTTAAAGGAAAAGTTAAATGAATTATGGGAAGAAATAGACAGTAAAACTATACTAGTGGGTGACCTCAACTTCCCTGTATAAGATCTAGATAAATCTAACCATAAAATAAGAAAGACAGAAGTTAATAAGCAGAAGAGAATTTTAGAAAAGTTAAATAGCTAGAACTCTGTAGAAAATTAAGAATGGGAATAAAAATGAGTTTATTTTTTTCCTCAGATGTACACGGTACCTTCACAAAAACTGACAAAAACACAAAAAGTGTTAGGGCAAAAATCCCTGACAACCAATGCTGAAAAGCAGAAATAGTAAATGCATTCTTTTCATATCATACTGAAACAAAAAATACATTCAATAAAGGGCCATGGAAATATAGATTAAAAATTAATTGAAAATTAAATAATCTAATCCTAAAGAATGAGTAATTTAAAGAACAAATTATGGAAACAATCAACAATTTCATTAAAGACCATGGCAACGATGAGACAGTGTACCAAAATTTATGGGATGTGGTCAAAACAGTACTTGAGGGAAATGTATTTATCTATACAGTCACATCAATAAAATAGAAAAAGAACAAATCAATAAATTGGGCATGTAATTTAAACATTTGAAAAAGAACAAATTCAATATCCCCAATGAAAGACCAAATTGGAAATCCTGAAAATGAAAGAATAGATTAATAAAATTTGAAGTAAGAAAACCATGGAATTAGTAAATAAAACTAGGGCCTGGCTTTACAGGATGGGAGGAACAAAATAGATTAATAACTAATGTTATTTGATATTTTTTTAAAAAGAACAAAACCAAATTAACAGGATCAGAAATGAAAAAAGTGAATTCCAGACCAATAAAGATGAAATTAAACCAATTGTTAGGAGCCATTTTGCTCAATTATATGACAATAAATCTAACAATCCAAGTAAAATGGATGAATAGTTGTAAAAATTTTAATTGCTCAGATTAATAGAATAGGAGAAAATATTTAATAATCTTATCTTTGAAAAAAGAAATTTAATAAGTCATTAATGAGTTCTCTTTAAAAAAAAAAAATCCCAATACCCAGGCCCAGATCAATTTACAAGTGAATTTTACCAAACATTTTTAAAAAATTATGTAAACTATCTGGAAAACTAGTCAAATTCCTTTTATGACACAAATATGGTGCTGATATTTAAACCAGGAGGAACAAAAATTGGGGGGGAAGGATTGTATCATAGAACAATCTATCTAATAAATATTGATGAAAAATTAAATACTATCAAGAAAACTACATTAATTTATGACCTGGTGCGATTTATGCCAGGAATGTGAGATGGTTCATTATTAGAAAGACTACCAACATAATTGACAATATAATTAACATAACCAATAAAAACCATATGATTATCTCAAAAGATGTCAGAAAAGCTTTTTACAAAATAGATCATTCTTTCCAATTAAAAAAAGCAGTAGAAAACATAAGAATAAATAGAGCTTTCCTTAAAATGATAAATAGTATCTATATAAAACCATAGCAAGGATTATCTATAATAGGGATAAGCTAGAAGACTTACCAATAAGATCAGGGATAAAGCAAGGATGTCCATTATCACTTCTCTTATTCAATGTTACTATAATGCTAACCATAGGTATAAAACCAACAAGAGATTGAAGAAATAAAAATAAGGAAGGAGGAACAAAACTATCTCTCTTTGCAGATGGTATGCTATGCTTAGAAATTCCTAGAAAATCAACTAAAAAAAGTTGAAATAATCAATAACTTTGACAGTGTTGTAGGATAGAAAATAAATGCACATAAATCATAAGCACTACTATATATTACGAACAATTCCAGTAGGAAGAGAATGAAAGAGAAATTCCATTTAAAATAACTACAGACAATATAAAATATTTGACAGTTTATGTGTCAAGACAAATCCAGGAACTATATGAGCAGAAATGCAAAACGTTTTCACACAAAGTCAGATTAAACAATTGAAGAAATGTTAATTGTTCATGGGTAGTTAAAGCTAATATAATAAAATTATCAATACTAACTAAATTAATTTACTTATTCAGTGCCATACCAATCAGTTTACCAAAAAGTACTCTATAGAGCTAGGAAAAATAACTTAAAATTTCATTTGGAAAAAGAAAATATCAAGAATATCAAGGAAAACAAAGAAAAACATGTAAAGCAATATGGTTCAGTAGTATCAAATCTAAAATTATATTACAAAGTAATGATGATCCAAACAATCTTCTCCTGGCTAAGAAATAGAGTGATAGATTACTGGAATAGATTTAGGTACACAATACACAGTAGTACTTGATCATAGTAATCTAGTGTTTGATAAATGCAAAATTAAAGCTTTGGGGAAACAAACTAACTGTTTTACAAAAATTGCTGGGGAAACTGTAATGCAGTTTATCAGAAAGTACATATGGACCAACATCTCACACTGTACACGAAAATAAGATTAAAATGGGTACAGGATTTACAACAAAGGTGTAATAACTTTTTACATCTATGAATAAGGGGAATAATTTATGGCTTAACAAGAAAAAGAGAGCATTATGAGATGTAAAGTTGATAATTTTTATCACAATAAATTAAAAATAATTTTGACAAACAAAGTCTATGTATCTAAGATTATAAGGAAACTAGAGGATTGGGGGAAAGAAACTACATGCATAAAAAAAATTTACAGCAGCTCTTTTGTTGGTGGTAAAGAATTGGAAATTGAAGGTTTGTCCATCCTTTGGGGAATGTTCAAGCAATTTGTGATACATGATTATGATATAATCCTATGACCAGCATGGTTTCAGAAAAATCTGAGTATATTTATATGAACTAATAGAAAATGAAGTGAGTAGAATCAGAAGAACATTGTACACAGTAACAGAAAAATTGTTTGATGATCCTCTATGAATAACTTAACTATTCTGATCAAGACAGTGATGCAAAACAGTTCTGGACTTATGATAAAAAATGCTATCCAGGGGTGGCTAGGTGGTGCATTGAGTAGAGCACTGGCCCTGGAGTCAGGAGGACCTGAGTTCAAATCTAACCTCAGACACTTAACACTTACTAGTCGTGTGACCTTGAGCAAGTCACTTAACCCCAATTGCCCTGCCCTACCCCCTCCAAAAAGCAAATAAAAATAAAATTAAAAAAAAATGCTGCCCACTTCTACAGAAAGAACTGATGGAGTCTGAATGCTGATTAAGGCATAATTTTCTTAAGCTTTCTTTATTTTCCTTGAAA
>NW_027186446.1:1427901-1458303 GCF_028583685.1 Petaurus breviceps papuanus | reverse complement strand
AGAGAGAGAGAGAGAGAGAGAGAGAGAGAGAGAGAGAATTTTGCACTAAAATTTTTTAAATGTTAAAAAAAGTTACATATAATTGAGAAAAAATAAAACAAGATACTTTTTTAAAAAGAAAAATATGACTAGGCCAAGAAAATTATTAAGTTGTTTCTGAGAGGGTTTTTTTTTTTACTTGAATGTGAACCTGAGCCCTACTTTATATGCTGTCTTTCCAGCATATAAAGGAAGGTCCTTGAGGCAGGACTACTTTTTTTTTTCTATTTGTGTCTCCTGAGCTTATCCCAGTGATTTTTTTTTTTTTTAAGCAATTGGGGTTAAGTAACTTGCTCAAGGTTACACGGCCAGTTATTTCTGGGTGTGGTGCTGAGTGTCTGAGCCCGGGATTCGATCTCCAGGTCGTCCCAACACTGGAACCGGTGCTCTTACTCGCTGAGTCACCTGGCCACCCCTAAGCAATTGGGGTTAAGTAACTTGCTCAAGGTTACACGGCCAGGTGTTTCTGGGTGGGTGCTAAGCGTCTGAGCCCGGGATTCGATCTCCAGGTCTTCTCAACACTGGAGCCGGTGCTCTTACTCGCTGTGCTACCTGGCCGCCCCTATCCCAGTGATTTTCATAGAACAATTTCATTTCCATTCCAGTAAGCACTGATATACCAATCCATTAATTAATTCACTCAGTATTTCAATGGGGTTGGATTTGAAATGCACCTATTCATAGTGTACACCTATTCATAGTCTGAATAGTCATAGTTCTCATTCTTGAAAACCAAGATGTTAGACTGTCTACAATCCTAGAGCATCTCCATAGTTTCTCAAAGATACTGAAAGAATTTCAGTAGTCACATCCTCAAGTTCACCTTTGGGTTTGCAATTCATGTAGATCAGGTTCCTTCAAGGCACTGAGGACTGCATAGCTATCTCATGTTTTCTCTTGAATTATTTTGCATTTCAGCTTTCTCTGAATTCTTTTTCTTCCATCCTTTCCAGTATGAAGATCATCTCCCTTGATATATATGTATATATATGAATGTATGTATATTTTATGTGTGTATATATACTTATGTGTGTATGTATATATACACATATGTGTAGATACATATATGTACATGTACCCTGTGTATGCATGTGTTAATTTACATACACATAAACAATAGGAGTTAAGTACTTTGGCATTCTATCACTATCTGCTTTTTTTTATTCACTACAATTTGGAGATGAGTAGTAAATCCTATCTGTTTTTCTCTTTCACACAGAATATCTAAAATTAAATTGTGTTTTTAAATTTACTTTAACATTTATCATCAGTCTCACCTCCTACTGGGTTTTAGCCTTATAGTACAGTTCTTACTTTTATCTGAGATCAATAGTTATCATCTAGTAAAACTACATTAGTATCTTTAAATGGCTCCTTATTTTCTTCATTATTAACACTTTTTGTATTTGATCATGCAGCTGTACTTTAGTTCTCTATTTTAAAAAAAGTGCTTGTGAAGCTATCTGACCATTTTAGAGCAAATATCATCATGGGCATTTCCCAGGTCCTATGGTCATGAGTTCAAAAGAATTCTGTTGTTCTATCCCTTATGCCTTAGACACTAATACTGTCCTATAGACTTTCCAGATCCAAGTCTTAGGATCTGAGAACAAAGTTTAGTTTTGCCACTTAGCCATCAATAAATCATATTTCCTATTTGAACCTCAATGTAAAAATAAGAGGGTTGAGCTGATGTATGTTAATGATGTCTCTTCCAGCTCTAATCTAACACTGCTGAATCAGTTAAAAAGTATTTAATGAGTATTGTTCTAAGTAAGGGCATTCATTAAACACTGATCTACACAGCTGATCTGATCTTGTAACTGCCTGCCACATAGAGCTTAATCCCTTTTAATCCTAAAACTGACACTAGTTACCCAAGAACAACATGGAGGGTAAAAGCCTGGAGGTGTATCCTACCTCTGACTGAGACAAGGACCAAAAACCTTAAGTTACTTCACCTAAATGCTGCATTCTGTGAGAGCTGATGATGGATCTTGGATTTATCAAAATTATATAGCACCTATCCTGTGTATAAGTACATATGTCAATTCATGGATATTTGAGCTCAATGATCTGGATAAACCTTCCAAAGAGCAACCCATTCTTGTCATCTTTGTTCAACACTTGAACTTCCATAAGATCTCCACTGATGGTTCACTAAACATTCTAGCATCTTTTCTCTATGTCCTTTAACATTACATAAGTGCCAGACTGTGCTCAGACTTTTTTTTTCTTTTACTTTGGCTACATGATCAACACAACTATACCTACTACATGCATACCTACACAAACACATACATAGATGCGTATGTGTGGACACATGGGCATATATGAATATGTGCATATACATATACATATATACACATGTTTGTGTGTAGACATGAACAAAAGCCTACACAATGATCTCACGATACTTAAAAGAAATGCTATGCCCTAACACCCCAACTAAGTAGAACATATCTCAATCAATTAATCAAAGTCACTGGACTACATGTAAAACAACAACAAAAAAAAACCTTGAAAGCCATTGGAAAAAATGGAGTGATGTTGACAGGAAGTCTGTTCTAACTGTTGAAGAGATGTGGTCATGCCCTTGGAGGCTTGTATACAACCATGAGCTATTTATGAACAGAAGAAATTTAAGCAAATGGCAAGCCAGTAGAGAGCAATTTTGACCAAGTCTCTGAGAAGGAATTTAAGGGTGGGAAAGAAGGAAGTGAAGTGAAGGGAAGGAATTAAGCAACCTCAGCTTAGTCTTAGTCTCCACCACATATACACTTAGGCTCAGAAAATGATCTTATGAGTTTCAAAGGGTCTAGAGATTTTTGACTTCTCATATTCTCACTGGCATTCTAGCACCATCCCTGGGACATTAGTATTGCCAGCAGCATCAGTACAAGGAGCCAAAGATGGACTGGATGAGATAAAGAATGAAGACTCGAGATTCTATAAGGAACTCAGCAGAAAAATTACACAATACCTAAAGGGAACATATCGAAGGAAAACAGAGCAGTTTTAAGTACAGAGTTCTTCCCGCTAGCCTACAAAGCTGGTACAAGTCTAAAATAGAAAGACCACTAATATTACTTTTGTTTTAGTCCTACACTTATTTTTTTAGCTCTACAAATTTGATAACAATGTATAATGCATTTGAGAATACTTCCAGCTGTCACATATCTTATGAATGGAGAGTTTTCCAATGATACAGTCTGAGTATATTTGCATTTTAAGGCCCCAATTTTTCATTCATAAGTAGAGACTAGATACTTTATGCGTGGCCTAGCTAAAGTAGAGGGCCTGAAACATCTAGAGGGGTTCTCTGGCCCTGATAGGGCTGTATAATCTTTGCAACTATCAGGGACACAAGGGAAAGCACAAGACTTTGCAATGACTAGGGTCTCCTAGCCCTGTTCTGGTCCACCTAGAAAGACAAGTGAGCTGTATGTCCTCATGAGCTACTTAGCCTGAGCCTGTATGTAATTAAGCCCTTTTTCTTATTCTTTCCTTTTATTCTTCACCTCCCACAGACTTCAGGGTGCTCTTGACTACTCAGATCTTTCATTTATAGGAAAAGCACCAAGCTAGCAAGCACTAAACTAGATTCTTGTCATGACTCTAACACTAATTGTTTGTGTGACCTTGGGTAACTCACTTCATCTTTCTGGGTCTCAGTTTCCTCCTCTTTAAATGAAGGGATTGGACTGGATGATTTTTAAGGTACTTGCCAGCTCAGTTCAGATTCAAGAAAAGGCAATATAATGTAATAGAAAGAACTCATGGTATTTGGATCCTATCTCTGCTACTTATTATGTGATCTTAAAAAAATAAACTGAAAAAATGTTTTATCAATCTATTCCTATTCATCAATTATTTCTTTAAATGGACTGGGGGGGCAGGGCTTATTAAATTGAACAAAAGTTCTCCGAACACCTCTGCTCCATTACTTTCTACATATGAAGTATGAAGAAATTGAACTAGATATCTAAGAACTCATTTGTACTCATATAATACAATAAATGTTTAGTAAGTGCCTACTATATACCAGGCACTGGACTAAATACTGAGAATACAATTAAGATAGTGGAGTTGAAACCAGAGCATAGTAGCTGGTGGAAAATAAAGAATAAGCTGTGCTTCTGACACTTCTTTAAATGGGAACTTTGGGAGGAGATTTTTGCTCCTCCCTTAATCCTTCCAATCAGAGGGGCATAGATAACCACTATGTCCTATAATCCTAAGAAATTTCTAGAATCATAGAATGTTAGAGTAGGAATGAATTTTAGAGATCATATAATCTATTTTCCTCTTTTCATGCCACCATTTTATAGGGGGAAAAAAGGAGATGCAGAGTATTAAGGAACTTTTCCAAGTTCTCCACTGAGCTTCTCATTTAAAGAGAAAACATGCATGTGTATGTGCATAACACACACAGTCATGGTGTGTGTATAGACATACATGTCTATGCAGGATGTTATACATGTGAATATAAACTGCAAACCGCAGGCCTTATTTTGTTAGTAATGTTTATTTTTCAAATAAAGAATTGTTCCTAAGTCCAATGTTCATACATGAAGACATTTTGTAGACAAACATTCTAAAATATATGTAATTATATCAATAGTAATAAAATAATTTGTCCTTTTTCAGTCATTTCTGATTCCTTGTGATCCCATTTGATGGGTTTTTCTTGGCAAAGATAATAGAGGGGTTTGCCATTTCCTTCTCCAGTTCATTTTATAGATGAGAAAACTAAAGCAAAGAGGATTAAGTGAGTTGCCAAGAGTCACATAGCTAATACATGTCTGAGGCCAGATTTGAACTTGTCTTCCTAATGTTATATTATACATAAAGTAATATAAAAGTCCCAATACTCTGAAATCATAAAATCTTGGTACTCAATCACACTGCTTTTAATGCTTTATCACACTTTGACCTAAGTCACATTTAGGTGGATCCTTTTTTGCTTTTCTTCTTCAAAGCAACTTTGAATAAGTTGAGCTTTTCATTATTTAAGTGATGCTTAAGGAGATACACATAAATATTCACTTTATAGGAAAGTAAAACAGACTATTTGCTGGTCCTTTGAAATATACAACTCAAATTTCTTCATGAAGATATAGCAGAAATAGAATTGGGGTTAGCAGTCATGGTATGAATTCTAACTTCAGCCGTTATAGGGTAGATGACCACGTGCAAGTTATGTCATATCTTTGAGCTTTCATTTCCTCAGCCACAAAATGGAATTTATTATAGTTTTTTGGTACAAATGGGGAGAAAGTGTTTCCTAAATTGTAAAATATCTTAGAAACATGTTATTCTGTGCTTACCTGCCTTTGTTTTCAGGTGTTTGCCTTTTTTCTCAATTAAAATAGTAAAAAATGAAAATAGTTAATATACAAGGAAAAACTTTATTATCACAATATCAACATTGTTGATATTTTCTCTGATTCATGTGTTTTTTTAAACATCCTGGAAATGTGCCTCAACATAATAATTCACACAAATTATAATTAACAAGGAAAAATTACTCATTTATTTATATTGCCTTTGGAATGCTAGCTGAATTATTTGCTGAAAGCCATTTAATGATCCCAAAGTACATAATTATCTAGTATTTTGGCTCCACTTCATAAAGCTGGATAACATGGAACAGAACAGAGTTTGGTAAGTAGAATTAGAAGTCAGAATACCTGGGTTCCAGTCTTAGTTCTGCCCCTAATTACCTGTGAGACCCTGATTAAGTCACTTCTTTATCTCTGGTACTCAATTTCAGTATATATAAAATGAGATTATAAACTGACTTATCTATAACTTATTTTCTTGCTCTAACATCTTTAAATCCTAAGACTTTTGCCACAAACTACTCCCATACATCTACCGCTAGACATTTCTTTTATGGTTTTAAAAAGTTACAGTGACTTTTTAAATATCAAAATATTTTATGCAAAATATTTCATTTTTTAAAAATTCTTCTTGGGAAAGTATATGTGCAATTGTTAAAAGATGTACTGCAGATTGCAATAAATTCAGAAATTAACACTGAATATATTTTCATATTATGTTTACATATGGGTGGTTTTTTTTAGCTCCCTATCTTTTTTAGATTTATGCGATTCTCTACAATAAGATTTTGTGTGAGTATATTTAAATTTCATATGTGTATATATTTATACACACACAGAACAAAATTACATACTAGCTTTAATTCCTCCCAATCTTAAAAACTCATAAAATATTTAAAATGCTTCATGACCAGAATAGAAATGCTTCAAACTGTTGCTTAAAATGACATCCAACCTTCATCTAGCCATGAGAAAGAATAGATCATAGCATCACAGAGTTTGAAGGGAATTTATAAATAACTTCATCTACTAATGATTAAGTGCCTACTATGTGCCATGCACTGGGTATGCAAAGAAAGAAATTAGTTCTTGTCCTCAAGGTGCTTACATTTTATTGGCATTGTTGCAATTTTACAGAGGAAGAAACTAAAGGGAAGCAAATTACCCAAGGTAGTAGAAATAATAATAAATAGTTGAGGACTACCCAGGACTTCTGATTTCAAATGAAAATCTTTTCATCATATAACACTTCTTCAAACAGGTGAATCCATGATTCTTCTTATTTTCTAATATTGATATTCAGTTAATTTCACTTGGTTCACTTAGTTTCTATCTTTTCCCAGGTTGTCCCCTCCATTTAAGTGAGAAGTGCTAAGGAATTAAACTAGGTGTGGGTTTTGGGGTGGAGAGAAGAGAATGGACTTGAAAAATACTTATTAAAAACTTATTTTAGATGTTCAAATTTCAAATATAAAGAGATTGCATTCATAGAATCAAAGTGCAATTTTTTTCAAAGTGTTACAAAAATAGGAACTGTTACTTGAATACTAAAACAACTTTGAACCTGATATTGAAGTAACAAGTGCAAAAGAAAGACAAAGTTATGAATGCATTTTATTCAGACAGCAGTGGCTTACTTCCCTGAGATAGTTAACTTGTATGTTTTCTGTGTCCCTAGAAAAGAGTTCTACATCTAACAGTAGCACAATAAGTAGTTACTTACATGTTCGTTGAATTGAATCAAATTAGATTGCATTGCGCTTCATTGAATTGCTGCATATGAGAATGTAAAAGAGGTTTAGCATACGATCCTTACCCACAAGGAGCTTACAATCTAATTGACCAATAAGGCAAACACCCCTGAAATAAATAGGGAACAATAAAAGGCAATAGACTCTGAGTGCTAAGAAATAATAAAACACAAGATAGGACATTATGTGCAAAGGGGAGGTAGGAACACAAAGAATAGAACTCTGATAGTGTTCATCAAAGAAAGTTGAATAGGTGGATTTTTTAACAGAATTTTAAAGAGAAAGAAAGATGTTAATCATGGGTGGTAGTATTTCCTAAGTAGTAATAATATATTCACTGGACTTTTCCTAGGTCATACTTGGTTTCTATCCTTTTCTATACTTATCCTTCCTTATAGGTGAAAGGTGTTATGATTAAATCAAAGAAAGAAGTGATTAAATCAATTCTGATATTAACTTGATCACACTAGAATTTGTGGTGAGAAGAAATAAATGAAAATTATATGACTGGGGTGAGCAACAGAAGAATGAATAGATGGTTTTTATTCCTACTATCTTTCCTGTGTGCCCCCCTTCTTTCTACACATTCTGTGACCATCCTAGTTTAGGGCCCAATCATTTCTCCTGACCTATTGTAATAGCCCCCTAATTTATCTCCTTGACTCCAGTCTCTTCCCTCTTTAGTGTATACTTCCTACAGACACTGAAATCATCATTCTTACACAAAGGTTTGATGATAAAGGGCACTCTCTTGCTCAGAATCTTTCAGCAGCTTCCAAAACAGGAAACTCCTTAGCCCAACATTTAACATCCTTCATGACCTGGTTCTGAGCTATTTGTCCAATCCTTTCCTGCCTTTTATACAATCTATGTTTAAGTCAGACTGATCCTGGTCTGCATTCTCCTATATTCATGAATTTACACAGGCTGACCCCTGTACTTTTAATCATTTTATGTTCATCTACACATGCTAAACCTTGTCTTCTAAGATGTAACTCAGGGGTCTTCTCTTTTATAAAACTTTTTCTGTACTTCCAAGCTGAAAACAACCTCTCCTTCCTAAAATTGCCTTGAAATATTCTGTCTGGATTTCTCCTTTGCTTTTCACACGTTATATTATTTTTATGTGTATGCCATCCCTTTTCCCCATTAAATTATAAGCCATATGTGGGCAAGTATTATGTTGCTTTTATCTTTGTATTCTTATCATCTAGCACTGAACCTTGAACAAAATAGGGACTTTAACAAGTATAACAGAAATAGAACACATCTCATGGAACATAAGTGCGATAAAGCTTTGGGGGTCATCAGTTGGGGTACATGGTAATCTCCCTGAAAGAGAGTAAAGGGAAGGCCAAACAAATTCTTGGTGGGAAGCAACTTTGTGATTTCAAGAATTTAGGAGTTACTGGGTCCCTCAGGCTGAGCTATCTGGCAGCAAGAGAAGTTTTCTTCAATTACAGGATTCTTGAAAAAAAAAATGACCACTGAAAGGAGGATGAGCCCAAGTCATGGCCTGGCTTAACAGAAGACCTACAACTTGAAGGAGTTGTTCAGAGACTACAGAGCTGAGGTGAAGGTGAAATAGTTTTTTTTTTTTCCTGCAGTCCTATTGAGTGTTTTATGTTTTGCTATTTTATGTATCAACCTCCCAATAAAGTATAATAAAACTTATAGGTTACTGTTTCATGCTTTAAGTCTTTACTGATACATATTTTTGAATCTTTTCAGTTTTCATTACTTCTTTAGATGGAGGAAATAAATAGCAGCCCAATGCCTAACCTCCCTTTCACATTAAGTGCCTTTCTACCCCATGTTTGGGAAATCTTACTTATGACAGATCTAGGTTAGCTTTAAGTGATATTCCATTAAGATTTTGGGGGTGAGAACAGTGAGACAATGAAAAAATCACCTGATACTTCTCTTTAGAGGAAAATTCCCAAAGGACTGAACCTGAGAGAGCCAAGTGGTGAAGCACCCTTGGTTAGCATGATGAGATTTATTGTTATATAAGGATTTGTTGAATTTTAATTCTAAGTCTATGCTAAGGAGTTTAGATGTGTTAATCAACAGGAGCTAATAATAGACAACATTATTACTGCTATTAAACATTTCTTATGCAAAGATTGCTTTTGGTAGATTGCCTGAGTATAAAGTTCCTGTTAAAGGAGGGAGGTAAAGACCAGGGCAAGCAAATACAAATCCTCATGCATGTATATATCTCTTCTATCTCAGAGTCTGCTTGTTCCATTTGAGTGCCTTTATGGGATCCCCTGCAAGTTTGGCTTTGAATTCTTCTGCATTTGTCTCAGTTTAGCCTCCTGAAACCTGTGGTTATTAGTACATTACCAAGGAAACTTCTGATTTGAAATGGGAACCACCTCTATAGGCTATAAATACAATGCAATTAGCTTTTCAAGTAGCTTATTATAAAATATATCCAGGACACCTACATGGACGAACAGATCAGAGGAAGAAATTTTGTGAAGAAAATGAGTGGTTTTTTTCATCAGTTCCTTTTTTTATACTTTGAAAAAAACATTACTTAAAAGCACCATTTAAACACATAGAATTAGATAGAAGCCTATAAAGAGTTTTAAATTTGTCCTCTAAATTGCTACCTCACAGAAAATTATTTCAGACCCCAGATTTATGCTATATGTGGACATGAAGATATAGAGTAAATATTAATGTAAATAATAAGGAAAATAAAAATAAGAAACCAAAGAAGAATTATTTCTTGACTAAAATCTTCAAGCTGGTTAATTCCATTCTATTCAGCTATCATATTGTTTATTTGTGCATGTAATGTATATTATATACAGCATGTATATGATATATGTCATATCATATATTTTATACCTTATAAATATATAGGTATATAAAACATAAGTATATTGTATCATAATAAAATAGGCTCATATCATTTATTATTTAAATATTTTGTTATATTTTACTTGTGTTACATATTGTGCTTTGATGAAAAGTTACATTATATAGCACAATATAATATGAGCACAGAATATTATATAATATTAAACAAAATGCAAATATATATAAACATGAAAATCTATGTTTGAACATATGTATAAAATTTAATATATGTTTAAGTATTATATTGATTATATTTAGATGTATATGTTAAATGTCTATGCAGAAAATATTAAATGTCCAAATATACGTATAAGAACATATATAAAACTACCACACCATGTACCAGCAGAGAGTCAATGTTTAAATAAGGCACGGTCCCTGCCATCATAAAGTTCATAGCCTACTGGGGG
Source organism: Petaurus breviceps papuanus (assembly GCF_028583685.1). NCBI lineage: Eukaryota > Metazoa > Chordata > Mammalia > Diprotodontia > Petauridae > Petaurus > Petaurus breviceps. The sequence goes on along the minus strand of NW_027186446.1, from coordinate 1,447,884 downwards.
AATGAGATCACAACATATGTGCGTGATTATCATACAAAATAAATGTACATATGTTTTAGAGAGGTATAACACAAAAGCGCTAGATGAAATTGGAAATAGCAAAGGCAATTGTTATGGGCAAGGAGAATAAGGAAAATAAGCAGATAGAATACTAGAAATGATCACAAAAATAAATAGCCTTAAAATTTTAGAGCTAGAAAATGTCCCAGAGATTATCAGATTATCTGATTAGTTACTTCTTGCATTATATGTGTGTATACACATATACATGTATTTATATATGTATGTCCATGCTGTTATCCCCTTTAGAATGTAAGCTGTCTGAGGGCAAGGTTTATTTCACTTTTGTCTTTGTATCTCTAATACTTATCACAGTACTTATTATATTGCAGATATTTAGTAAATCTTTCCTGATTGATTAATTGAATATTGAATATTATAATAAATATGGTCAATGTACTTGTTAGATTTTTCTGAATTGCTTTTTCACACTCTCTTTTCACATTTGTCATGAGGAATGGCTTGGGAGAGCAGTAAGAGGTACATATTCAGAAATAAATGGAAAGATTTGTTTTTTTGAAGACATCAATAACAACTCTAAGAAGTAGGGAAGGCAAGTATCATATCTTCATTTTAAAGCTGAAAAAACTGAGCTTCATAGAAGTAAAGTGATTATCCAAAAGCACACAGTGATCACAGTATATAACCTTGCCCCAGAAATGTGCTGCTGCAATAAAGGAGGGTCCAGAAGATAGAAAAGGTGAAAGTCACCCCAGAAACTGCAGCTATTCCTGATTTCTGGTGGTTTTAAAACAACCTTCCTTAGAAAAACCTGGTTGGCTATGAAGATTTAGACAAATAATTTAAAAAAAAAAAAGAAGATATGGCTGGGACTCTATTTGGGGTCATCTGAGAGTAAAGCAGAGTAATCACTTCCAGCCATTAGTAACCTGATGGCCACAAGTGGAAAACAGAAATAAAGACCAGAATAGGTAGTTAGATGTAGAAAATGAGTAAATATACTGAGACTGGACTCTGCTGAGAGTACATCAGACTGAACAATTTCCATCAGGTCAGAGAGATGACCAAACTAAGTCTATTGCACCTTATTTACCCTTTCACCCTTCTGTCAGCTGAATAGGGCAGGCTACTGTTCAAATAATTTCCTGGTTCCCCTGAAATTCAAAAGGAGAAGAGGTGGAAGGAAGGCAGTGAAGCCAATTGATCACCTCTTACTGGCTACCAAAGCAGCCAGCATTTGGAAATTTTGTCACCTCTTGCTAAAGTGCAAAGCATTCAGCATTTGGAAGTTTTATTCTCTTAATTGCTTGTTCATCTTACTATGTTCCTTGAAGTTGCTATTAAAATTATATGATCACTTATGACTTTGTCTGGCTATGAAGACAGGCAAGCAGATGGAGAGATGGGAACTTAATGGATAAAAGCAGAAGAGAGAAAAATTTTCCTCAGCAACAGTTGAAGTGAGGGCAGAGGCAATGAAAGAGAGAGTATATATTATTGTAATAATTTTCTCGAATGTACATCACTTCAGATAATATCCTTGATCTTTTCCTTTTGAATTCAGAAATCTAGAAAGACTTACAAAGGAAAGATACAAAATTCATACAGTTGTTGCTATTTTTTGTTATTTTTGACATTTTTTCCTGATGACATGTTGGACCTGAACTTGGTGTTAACCTTGGTGCTGATATGACCCAGAGGCCTGAGGTTGCTTCTACTCTTTCTAATATGGTGAGAGATAAAAATTATTCATGAAGATGCTGACCACCAGGGGTTCATGGACTGTTCAGGGAGAACTAACACCTTTGGTGTGAGGGCTTGCTGAGCCCTTTACAGTGTTATTCAGACACCTTTGGTGTCTACCTTTCACCCAATTGTCACATGTGGCTCCAAGAATCTGTAGCTTACCCAATAGCCACACCTTGGAGAAAAGTGTCTGGGACAGGAAAACCAGGTTGAGGGTAACCAAAACATCTCAAATCCTTCAGTGAGTTAGGGGATATCAAGCCCTAGCATGCAGACTTGCCCCAGTGGAATAGGTGAATGAGAACAATTTGTTGGCCATGAAAGTGGCTAAAACAGACTCTGTGAAGCACTTAGAGCATGGTCAGACATTGAAGATGTCAAGGCCATCCACTGCCTCCTGGAAGATCATCAGTTATCCCTGACTTCTAGCTAGCTGCTGGACCTCAATGACTGGAGGAGAAATTGAGGTTGATGACTTTTTGCATCTTTACCTCACTTAAATCCAATTCACACACAAGTCAATCATCACCTCATGGTGTCATCAGTTCTCTTTGAAATGAAGGATGAACAGCAACAGATGGTCACAAAGATCGTCTAAGATTAAAAAATTCCTATTGTTCCATCACCCTATTCTCATGATATGGCCCCTCATCCTAGGCTAACTCATTCATGGAGTGGTAGAAGGGACCTCAGAATCCACATAACCCAACTCTCTAATTTTACAAATGAGGATATTAAGCTCAAGGGCAATGAAATGAGATGCCCATTGCCAAACAGTAAATATATGCCAGTTAATAACTGGCAGAACCAGCATTGAAAAAACAGTTTCCTGATTCTAAATCTAGGGCTCTTTCTATTATACCACAGCTGCGTATGGATCAGTTGACTAATGAAATAATTTTATTCATTTTACCCTAAAGGAATCTTTCTTATAACCCATAGCACTTATCATCTTTGCTATACATTTGGCATCAGATTATTACATTTAGGTATAAATATAAAGAAGAATGGTGTGCTTTCCTGGCATATCAACTGGTTTTTACAGTACCTCCCAAAGTGGGGTCCAAAGAGAATGCAAATAATAGCATCAATGCCAGCATAATCATGTGCAGTCAAAGTGGACTACACTGAAGGACAATATTCATTTGGATGGGCATAATCCCGTCTATTTGCTAAAATCATTACTTTTATAGTCTGTATATGTACTGTATACAGTATATCTACATATCTACTGTATGATGTCACCCTTTTTTCTACTGAGTATAATTTTATATGCTATTATTATGGCATTCTCTATTCTTTTTCTTATAAAGACAAATCTTGTCTTCCCACCATGTTCCACTAGTGCTGGGACTATATCTTATCCTTTCTTTCTGTCCGTATTTAATGGTAAGCAAAGTTGTGCTGTGCTGCTTGTTTCAGCTATTCAAGTGCCTTTGAGCCTTGCCTTTGATGGTATCAAGTTTTTGTTGGAAACAGTATACACTGTGTTGCCCTTAGTAGCCCTAAGGGAGTTTGGAAACCTTCCCTGCCCTTAATAGGCCTAACATGATCACATGGAGCTTGCAGTGGGAGGAGCTTGCTGAAAAAGTCGAATAGGAAGGAGCAGAGCAGATAAAAGCTTTACACAAGCTGAGCAGAATTGAGAGGGAGGATGTTTGTGATGTCCAGCAATCTGTCAGTTCTATCTGTATTGATGTTACTTTGTCAGAACAAAGCATTCTGCCTGTTGAAAGAGGATTTTACTGCTATTTACAGAAGTCCTAGGACTTTACTGTTGATTTATGTTTGATTTCTCAGACAGAAGCTTTGTCTCTTGATTTGTGTTACTTTGTCAGATAGAACATGAATTGAGATGATGGTGCCAGCAATGTGCATAAATATAGCTCTATTAAGCTTAATGTGTATAAATATTGTTGTAGCTCTGTTAAGCTTTGTCTTCCCTAGAAACAGAAAGTGCAAAGGGCTTGGAGTAGAATGGTCCTTGTGGGCTGAGATATAGAACTGGAGCAGAGAGCTGCCTGGTGTGAATCCAAGCAAGAGTAGGGTGGATCCAGGCAAGAGCTGAGAGCAGCCAGTCCATGCAAGAGGAGCCATGGAGTTTAGGTTGGCTGGAGAACAGAGTGTGCAAAGGGGAATGTTAGGACAGCATGCTGTGGAGGCTCTCAAATGTCAGATTAAGGTTTGGAACTTTGCATACTTCATAGGCAACAGGGGTGGGGCAGTAGAAATGAATGAGCAGATTTGTGCATTAGAAAGATTATTTTGGTAGTCTATGAAGGACATATGGAATGGAAAGGGGGAGAATGTAGGCAAGTATATATAAGGATCTTCCATTCTCTGTATATTTTAAAATTTAGGTTAGTTGGTGAGTTCCTTGTGTATATTAACCTTTTCAAATAAATTCTATTTTTTCCCTCCTCATTGGAATTGTTTCCCTTCTTTTCTTCAGAATTTTATTATTAAGAATCTACCATAGAGGAGAGGTTTTCTCTCTAGGACTTTAGTGCATGTATCTTTCCTCAGAACTCTTTGAAATTAATCTTTCCTCTGAATCCTTTCAATTTGACTTGTAAGTTTAGAGTACAAGTCCTAGCATGACAAAAATTTCTCTCCTATATCCCATATTCTAGAAGGGAGTAGTCTCTCTTTATTCCCTAGGCTTCTTGTCAACTCTACTCCAGTAGCCAGTCCCTCTCTCATTTTTATTTATCCTGTTTCTTTTGAATGAGATACACTTTTCAAAGCCATCAACCAGTAACAGCTTTTAGTCCAAGTTTCAGTGATACCTGTATGGTCAAATTTGCCTCTTTGTGTCAGGACCTTTCTACTTGTTGGTTACATAAACTTTGGGTAATTATACATAGACAGTTGAGGCCAAGATTTTAACATTGTATCTTCTCTTGCATTCTCTCTCTTTTTATACTTCTGAATATCTTAGAGGCTATTCTTCATCCTTCTTTGCATCAGTAGTTCTATTGTATCTGACTTGAGGAATATAAATAGGCTGTCTCCTTCGTTCCTCTGTCTTTCCTAATTTAAAACATTTGGAATTAGGATATCAGGGCATATGGACTTAGATATATGGCAAATACATTCTTATCAGCCATGGTCACATGTCCTCTACCTCCTACTAGGGATTTTTCATCCCATCATTTTTTGACATAATCAAAAATTTTAACTTCTATCTCAGGTACCACATTTTTACCCAGTTGTTCACTTACCAAACTTATTATTTTCTATATCCCTTATTTCCAATGGGCAGTGAGGAGAAAACACAATCTGAAACCCTGTGGTCTTTAAGTTTTTTTTTTCTCTTAATGCTTTATAATTATTGATAATTCTTTCTAGGTTTATATTGACACTAAAATGTGATCACAAAAATCACCAGAAGTGGATGGTTGTTATTTGTTTTGGGAAAAGGTTGGAAGACCCTCTTGTTTTTTCTTGGTTATTTCGCATGGAAAAAAATGTACTTCTTAATCATTGTTGTTGGGTCAATAAATGTCAGCCTCTGTATCCTTGAGCTATTATACAAATTGTTAACTATGATTACTTTTCTTCCTCTGGAGCTGATAGATGATCTTTCAATGCAGTGTTTGTGACTTCACTATAACGTTCTACTGTTTCAGGATAAACAACTTCTTCTTCCTCAGAGTATCTTTGTCCCACTTCAGGAAGAACCTCAAATTTGTCTTTAAGTCCCAATTATACAGTTCTCCTTTACCTTTCTCTTTTCCACTGTGCAACACTCTGTCACTCTGCATCATACTGACAAGGGTCAATCTTCCCCACCTCCATCTCATATAGTGTTCTGTTCCCATTGAAGCTTAATCTCAGTTTCCTTTAAGAATTCCTTCTTTCCTCCTATCAACCCAGAATATGAAGAGGCATTCTTAGGAGAGGATTCTGGGAAGATGGCAGAATAGGTCAAAAAATCCCAAGCTCCGAAGATTTTCCCCCACAAAAGAGTTAAAATAGTACCTTAGGTTGAACAAAGTGTAGGTGAAGATAAATAAGAACAGTGGCATAACTGGGGTCTTCCTGGGCCAATTTGAGAAGATCACAAGAAAAATCCCAGGAGGATGTTTGGTCCCTGTGAAGAGTAAACACCTCCTGGCTAGGTTCTGTTATAACAGCAAGCAGCAAGACTCTTAAACAGCTGAGCAGCAAGCCCTGGGGTTAGTCAGTTTGAGAGGCTGCCTCAGACCAGCCACAGGAACTTTTACCCCCATCCCCACACTGAGGGAAGTTGGGTGTCTAAGCCAGGGAAGACAGAGGGAACCTCTGCTGACAAGGAACACCAGACCCAGCCGTGCTGAGAACTGTAGGGGTGAAAAGGAACCAGCACACACCTGGTGAGTGCTGAAGCAGTGGGGCAGAAAGCCCCTGGCTGTGGGCACTTACAGGAGGTTAGAGGTTAGGTTTTGGTTTCAGGTTTGAAGGAAGAATTGAAGATCTAGAACAAAACACGCTATTCCCCATACCCCATGGCTAGAGGTAACTACAAATAATTAAGCTATCACCACAAAAAAAAAAAAAATACACAAAGGAGAAGGAATCCAACCATAGAAATCTATTATGGGAATAAAGATGACTGGGGTTCATCTTCAGAGGAGGATATTGAAGTAAAGAAATGCCCAAAGAGTAACATCAAATGGTCACCTGCCCCCCAAAAAAAATTTGTAGAAGATCTTAAAAAAAAACTTTAAAAATCAAATGACAGAGATGGAGGAAAAATTAAAAAAGAAAACAAGAATAGTCCAAGAAAAACAAGAAGGGTATGAAAGGAAAGTCAACCAACTAGAAAAGGAGATCCAGAATCTTAAGGAATAAAATGACACCTTGAAAATTAGAACTGGCCAGAGTGAATGGAATCTCTCCATTCTAAGAACCTGGCTAACACTTTTTAAAGCCAACTATTGGTTTTTAATAACCTGACTACCCTAATCAACTTCCTTATGTTAGTCTCTACAAATCCATAGTCATGTTCATCTGTACCTGTCCTTTTACCATGCACCAACCTTTCAAGTTTCAACAATTTGCACATTCAACAATGTGTATCATGCCACTCTTTAAGTTTGCATTACCCTCTAAGGTTCTATTTATCTTTTATTATTTTCCATGTTATCTTGGCAACTACTTTCTTTTTCTTGAGTTTCCTTCACATTATTTTTTTAAACATTTAATTATTTTTCTCAATTACATTTAAATGAAGATTTTGAACATTCATTTTTTTTTTAAATTTTGAGTTCCAAATTCTCTTTCCCTCCCTCCTTGTCCTCCATTCTCCTTGAGAAGGCAAGAAATTTAATATAGATTATACATGTGCAGTCATGCAAAAGATTTCTATGTTAACAATGTTAAAAAAGCAAATGCAGACCAAATAATAATAATAATAAAGGAAATTTTAAAAGCATGTTTCATTCTTCAGTCAGACTCCTTCAGTTCTCTCTTTAAAGATGGCTACCATTTTTTTTTTTTCATTAAAATCTCATAGTGGCAACAGCTGGGTGGCACATAAACAGAGCACTGTCCCTGGAGTCAGAAGGACCTGAGTTCCAATTTGGCCTCAGACACTTGACACACTTACTAGCTGTGTGATCTTGGGCAAGTCACTTAATCACAATTGCTCTGCCTTCTCCCCTCCAAAAACAAAAACTGTCCCCTAGTGAAATTTGTGAAATAGCAATTTCTTGTCCCAAAATCTTGGATCTTTGGGTTTGTTAAAAAAAAAAAAACTACACCTCAGTAATATGGTCATTTACTACTATGAATTGTATATCCTGTACCACCATTCTATTTCTTACCCAGTACCAAATTGTTTTGATGATTACAGCTTTACAGTACAATTTAAGATCTTTTTTACTTTTTTTTCATCAATTCCTTTCATATTCTTAAATTTTTGTTCTTCCAGATGAATTTTGTTATTAGTGATTTGATTGGTATGGCACTGAATAAATTAATTTGAGTAGTATTGCCATTTTTATGTTTTTGGCTCAATAAGCAACCCATAAGCAATTAACATTTCTCCAATTGTTTAGATCTTACTTTATTTGCATGAAGTATGTTGAAATTGTGGTCTTGTATTTCCTGGATTTATCTTGGCACATAGATTTCCAAGTATTTTATAGTGTCTCCAGTTATTTTAAATGAAATTTATTTTTCTGTCTCTAACTGCTGGACATTGTTAGTATTATAGTGCTGGTAATGTAATATTGAAGATTTGTGTGGGTTTATTTACGTCCTGCAACTTTACTCAAGTTGCTCATTATTTCAATAAGTTTATTGTTTCCATTTGATTCTCTAGGATGCTCTACATATACTATCATATCATCTGCAAAATGATAGTTTTGTTTCCTCATTGCCTATTTTTATTCCTTTAATTTCTTTTTTCATCTTTTTGTTATAGCTACTTTTTCTAGAACAGCATTAAATAATAGTGGTGATGATGGACATCCTTATTTCAACCTTGATCTTATTGGAAAGGCTTCTGGCTTATCCCTATTATAGATAATATTTGCCATAATTTTAGATAGATACTAATCATTTTAAGGAAAGTTCATGTATTCCTGTGCTTTCTATTGTTTTTAAAAGGAAGCTTTATATTTTGTAAAAGTGTTATATTTTGTAAAAAGATTTTTCTGCACTTGTTGAGGTAATCATGTGATTATTGTTGGTTTTCTTAATGATATCAATTATGCTGACAGTTTTCTAATAATGAACCAGTCCTGCATTCCTGATATAAATCCCACCTGGTCATAGCATATGATCTTTGCATAATCTCTTTGGTAATGTTTTATTCAAAATATTTTGCATCAAAATTTATTAGGGAAATTGGTCTATAATATTATTTCTTTGTTTTTACTGTTTCTAATTTAGTTATCAACATCATATTTGTTTCATAAAAGGAATTAGGTAAAAACTCCTTCTTGGCTATTTTTTTCAAATAGGTTCTAAGGTATTGGAATTGATTGTTTTAAACGTTTAGTAGAATTCACTGGTGAATACTTCTAAACCTGGAGATTTTTTCTTTGGGAGCTTATTGATGGTTTGATTTATTTTTAAGATAAGGTTATTTAAGTGTTCTTTTTCATATTCTGTTAATCTGGGCAATTAATATTTTTGTGAATATTCATCCATTTAACTTAGATTTTCAGATTTATTGCCATTTAATCAGGCAAAATAGCTCCTAATATTTGCTTTAATGTTACTGTCATTTGGTGCTGAATCATTCTTCTTATTTTTGATACTGTTAATTTAGTTTTGTTCTTTTTTAATCAAAAAACACTTTTTTATCTACTTTAATATTTAAAAAAATAAAACTGTGGCCCTTACTCTCCTGTAGTTGCAAATATTATTACTTTTTTTTGGCCCTGGGATTATGAGCCAGGATTGTGAATGAACAATGTGACAGGGTCCTGAAACCAGCTCCAGAAAAGGATCTCTTACAATCTCCTTCTTACTAGTTGTCTGACATCACACATACACACAAACACAAACACAAACACACACACAGACACACACACACACACACACACACACACACACACATATATATATATATATGTATGTATATATATATATATATATATATATACACATGTACATACACATACACATACATTCAGTGGGATGAAAGTTTCAGAACTTACTGATAGCAGCAATGCAGCTGCCCACAAGGCACAGCTTGCACTGTCTGCACAGCACTCTTGGGGTCTACCAGCAGCCTCATGATACAGACCTTTCCTGCATATTTCTGTAATGGCAAGCAAAGAAGTACTTAGCACCTCCTTTCAGCTATTTAATTATTTAGCACCTTGTTTCAATTCAAGTGTCTTTGAGTCTTGCACTGATTTACATAAAGTCTTTGTTAAGAAACAGAACTTGTGAATCCCACAGTGGGAGGAACTTGATACAACAGGAAGGAGCAGAGCAGGGAGGGGCTAATGACCATAGAAAAATAGAAGCACAGGCTGGGATAGAGCAGAACTGAGACAGAAACACTTGTGGTGGCAGAGTTGAGAAGGAGAAAACTTGTAGTATCCCAGCACTCTGTTTGTCTGTTCTATTTGTGTTGATTTGTGTTTGCAATCCTTTGTACAGAAGCCCTGGGATCTTACTGGAAGCCCTGAAAGAGGATTTTCTTGTCTGTTTACAGAAGTCCTGGAGGAGGGTTTCAGAGGTCTTGGGACTAAAGTGATGATTTGTGTTGAGTTCTCAGACTGTGTTTGTGAGTCTGTGTTGATTTCACAGGCAGATAGTGAATGGATGGTGGTGCTAGTAATATTTATGAATGTTGTTTTGGCTCTGTTAAGCTTTGTCTTGCCAGAAACAGAAACTGCAAAGGACTTGAGGTGGACTGAACACTATGGGCTTCAATACTGAACTGGAAAATAAGCTGGACAAGGAGCTGAGAGCTGCCTACCTGTGAATCCAGGTGACAGGTGGGTAGATTCAGGCAGGAGCTGGACTCATGGAAGAGGAACCATGGAATTTGGGAACCAGACTTGAGTCAAGATGAAAAGACTTCTCCTTGGGTACTTAGTGGTGACTGAGAAGATCATGGTTAACTGGTTAACTGTGGCCTAGGGGTGGGAGAACTTTGTACTCTGTACCATGTACCTCTTAAGGATGATTGAGTCAAAGCTGATTGGAAACTAGTCTCCAATAAAGAAGAAAAGACTTTTTGACTGAGAAATTAAAACAATGTGACCTAGGTATGGGGAACTTTGACCTTAATACTTTGTGTCCCTTAAGAAGGCTTGCTCCTTAAGGATGATTGAGTTAAGGCCTTACTGAATGATATGTTTTGTTTAAAACTATGTGGCCACTTTGGTGAAAATTATGTGGGTTCTTTAGTGGTAAGTTATGTTATAACATTGTGAATGCTGTACTTGGGTTTCTGTGAGTGTTTTGCTTTATTTTACTGCCCAATAAATAGAGAGTTTACTATACTATGTGATCAGATCCTTAAAGCTGTTCACAGCCGCAGTCCTTGGGAAAGCTGCTCATGTTTGGCTTTACAATCTCCTAAATTGCTAGGGCTGCAAAAATTGCTTCATCCAGCCTTTTGTTGGTTCTGCCCTTCATGAATTTGATTTGAGGCTATTTTTACAGTTGATTGGAGAGGAATTTAATGGAGTTTCACTGGGGGCCTTTCTACTCCCTCTGTTGGCTCTGCACTCCCCTTCTTCACATTCTACTTCCTACTTTTTATTAGTCATATTTAATCCATTTATACCTGCCTTAATTGTTTTCCCCTTTATTGTATTTCAAGTCAGAAGTAGAATCTGAGTGATATCTAGAGATTGTCCTCCTTGAAACATTCCTCAATTGCACTTTCTCAATTTCAATCTCTGACATATTTTACTACATCCCCCTCAAAGCCATCTAGATAATTTCCTTTTTCCTTCTTTGGCTTAAGTCCTTGAATCTTCTCTTACTCCTCTTCCCTACAAACTTCTTCCACCGAAACCTGAAAGAAATATTTGGAATTGCAGATGTGGAGGAATGCTGTGGTGCAGTTTTTAGAGAAGCAATCAACACAAATATTGAAATCTCCCAATATAATGGCAAGGGAGGAAGACTATGAGCTAGTTACTTTAAACTTTGGGAAAAAAATAATGAAAAGTACCTGGAAATTGGTATCTGATAGTCATAAGGATAAAGGTAAGTTGGCAAAAATGGATTGTGAGAGTAAAGATTACTGAGGCAAAAGTAGTCTGGAAGCAACATCTGCCAGTCAGGAATATGTTTCATCCTCTCAAGCGGTCTTTTGGTTAAAATCAATAACCAAAATCACACGTTAAAGTGGCAGAGCCAAGATAAGCTAAGGGCTCTGGTTTCCAAGTCTAGTATTCTTTTTAGTGTAATGTGCTGTCTTTCTATACTCTCTCTCTCTCTCTCTCTATATATATATATATAAAGTATGCTTCTTTAATGCAGCTGCTAATTATTCTTTCTCTGTACCATGCTTCTTGGAAAGGTTCTGTGACAGGTGGTTAATTCCGCTTCTTGGCACATCAGTTACCGCGGCAGCTAAAGGTCAGAAACTGCTAAAAGTCTGGAAGCCACAAACAAATCTAGAATTCAACAGGGGGAATGGGGTGGGTCTCATCACCACTAACTGCTTGGTTCCACCAAAGACTTCATGGTGAGTTATCAAAAAAAAAAAAAAGCAATGTTTATGCTCTACTCCCCCCATTTTGGTATTATGCCAGCTTCGGTGCTTATATTCTGTCAGTCCAAACTTTTTTGAAATTCATGCTGCAATAGATGTCATTCACTCTTTATTATAACTGTTTTAAGTGGTGCTTTCACCTTGTAGGCCTGCCATGTTGGTTTAATTCCATAAGTGACTTCTGCTTCAACTATGCATGGGACAACCCTTAGGAAGGGGTTACACATCAGATCAAGTTTCTAAAAGTGTTTTAGCATCATTTAGAATCAAAGGGAATATGCAAATGTGAGATAATGATCATTTTCATGACAAACAGGCTTTTATGTGTGCACATTATGCTCAGGCAATGCAGCTGGACAAAATGAGCATGGAATGTCTGGCTCCATTGTGCTAAAATAGCCAGTTAAACTATGACAACTTAAGGGCTAAATGATCACATTAAATCTGCAATGAAAATCCCAGGTAAATGACTTGAATGAAAGATTAGTGTAGCCATAATGACCTGTGTCTCACAAGGAATCTCGCAACCATTCAGGCATCCCAATCTGCTTTTATACTGATGGCTGCACCACTTCCTTGTTGAGCCTTTGCTACCTCCTAATCCGCCTTCAGTTTCACATATTATGTGAGCTTTTCCACAGAGAAGACGGAAAAGTCATTCCCAATACTCTATGAAAATTGTTTCCTTATCAAGACATTCATTCTTGCAATCCTTATTCTCTATTGCAAAACTCTTCTCTATTAGCCACTTAACCCATGTTTGACCTTGGGGAAGTCATGTATTCCCTCTCAGCCTTGATTTCCTTGTTTGCAGAAATGAATTGTACTTGGAATGAAATTATTTATGCATTTCTTCAAGAGCTGAAAGGGTTGGCATAACACATTGCTGTCTCCTAGTGAACTGACACTTAACTAAAATCTCCAGATCTTTTTTCAGAAGGGATTATTAATCAAGAATCCTCCATCTTGCACTTACAAAGATCCTTTCGTCAATCCAAGACTTCCCAGTTCTTTATGATCACATATTTATTTTGGATCACCATGAACTAATCCCTCAAATAGCATGTTCCAGGAATTTGGGAAAGTTACAAATTTCTGTTCTCTGGCCTATCATTTCTAACTCTACACTCTTTTATTGAAAATTGGGACAACACATACCTTTCTCCTATCCTGTGGCACCTTTCCCGTTCATTGATATATTTCAAGTGTCACTGATAATGGTTCTAAAAGCATAATTATAGGGTCCTTTAGTATTCGTAATGAAGTTTATCCTAATTTTGAACTCATTCAAGTTTCTTTCTCTGTCTCTTTCTGCTTATATTGTGTATCTATTCTCTATTACTCATTTTTTGTTTATATTGTCCTTTCAAAATATCATTCTGTTTCTCAGAATAAACAGAAATAAAATAACAATTGGGCATTTATACCTATGCTATGTCACTCATCATAGGATCATAGATTTTAGAGCTGGAAGAGACCTTAGAGATTATCTAAATTTAACCCCTTCATTTTACATATGAAGGAACTGAAACCCCCAGAAAGGGTAAGCCATTTGCCCAAAACCACAGAGGCAATATATGGCAGAGTCCAGAACTAAATTCAGATATTGTGAGTCCAAGTTCAGGACTACTCCTACTACATACAGACTACTTAACGCATAATTTCATTTGGTTCAAGAAGTAGCCCTTTTTATAAATCTCCCTCGCCTCTCTTTGACATAGCCTTAAAAAAACAAACCATTTTATTAAGCTTTTCTTCCCAGATTCAACTCATTCCAAGCTTCTGTATTAGAGAAATTATGTGCCACACTTTTATATTCATTGTCTGTTACTTGCTCTTACTTCTGTCTTCTGCACATATCTTTTAAAAATCTTAGTTAATCACTGAGGTGCCTGTAAAAACACATCAATCACTTTTCTTCCTCAATGGAATTGTTTCTCTTTGTGTCTTTATAATTTTCTTTTCAGAACTTCACTACCCTCCTGGGCTGATGTCTCATGTTGAATTTTAGTCTACAGGAGCCTATCTAGTTTTCTCTAAGTCCTTTGAAATCTTTTCTCCTAAAATCATAGAAAATTAGTTTTCTTGTTCTTCTTTCTCACAAATTCTAATTTCTTTCCAATATTGCTATCATTTCCACCCTATCAACCTTCTTGTCTGAGAAGTACATTACTAGACTTACAGCATATGAAGCGTTATCATGTAGCATATGGTGACCAACTAGTCTCCATCTCCACAGAACAGAACAAAAGAAAATGTGGTTTAAGTACAATGCAAGGGGGTTAGGCTAATTGTGAGGGAAATTTATTTGACTAGTAGTGGTGAGAGACAGACAGACAGACAGAGACAGAGAGACAGAGAGAGACTGAGATGAGACAGAGAGAGAGCAACTCACATTTCTATACAGTTTAAAGTTGTATGAAGTGCTTTACTCACAACAACCCAGTGGGTCAGTAATGCAGGAATTCTTTTATTACCCCCATTTTACAGATAAAGAAAATAAAAGAGAGGAAGGATTTGTGTCTTTGTGAAAGACAGAAAAAGACAAAGAGAAAGAGGTATTAATTGCTGATATTCTAATGAGGGAAAACAAAACATAAAGGGAAACTGAGAGAGAACAGAGTACCTGAGAAGTGAAGATGGCTAATGAGAAAAGGAAGAGAAGAATGAATCCAGAATATCCAGTAGCATATAAATCAACACATGGCTGGAGGCCCTCCTGAAATAGTGGTCTGGGTAAGGGAATCACCCACAAATGAGGAGAGTTGGATATCAGAGGTTTCTCTAGAGTAGCAAGGCAACTGGCAAAGAAGAGAGGGGAAAGACCAGAGAGTCATCAGGACTCAAATTCATATCTTTTAATTCCAAGATTAGTACTCAAAAATATTAAGGAATCACTTCCTTAAATAGAAAATATTACTAAATTAGTGATGGTTTAGGTTTTTGCTTTTAGATTGTCTTAGACAAAATTAGAGGATTGGACTGCCTTTGAACTTCTTCCTAGGCCTTTTTTAAAGCTGCAATACTATGAAGTCAGTATACCTATGTTTTCTACTCAAATTCATAAGTACTAATTATTTCTTTTGGATCTGCATTTTGTTCAGAGTGTCATTGTAACTAGAAAACAGATCCACCTCAGAGATCTATGTTACCTCCAACCAAGTATCAGAAAATTACAATCACATAAAATTTTATGATTGAAAAATATCCTCTAAAGAAAGCAGTTTGGGGATCATAGGATCTGATTAAGATATAGCAAGGTATTCTGCAAAGAATTTTTCCATTAAGATGAAGTTCTGTTTTAAATCTGCATTGGAGAAAACCAGAGGAAGCTGCTCTATGTTTAAAGGAATTTGAAAAAAACTATAAAACTTTAGTCAAAGTGCTAACTCCAAGTAATATAAAAATTGGGCATAAAGGCCTCAGAGGTGACAGAAAAAGTCATTCCCTGTGGAACTTTTGATATAGAGAAAGGATAGGACTGAAGTTTGCATTTCACCATTTTACTTAAGAAAACCTGAAGGAAATTAAAACAGAGAGTCTCCTGCAGGGTAGGATTTAGCCATTTGGGTGAGATATTAAACTCAAGATTTCAATTTTATGTGTGTGTCATTACCTTAATATTACATAATCTGGATGTTATTTTGATATTAATAAAAACTAGTCTGGGCGGAGGAAGAATAAAAAAGCCAAGGCATAAAACTGTTGCTAATTTTAACATACTTTCCATAATAAATGTGCTGCTTTGAAAAAAAGCTTCAATCTCTACATATGTAAATAATTTAGCTTGACTTATTAACTTTCATAAACTGGAAGATGTTTTTATTTCAGACAACTCTGACACTTTGCAAAGGCAGTTTGATCCAAAACTTTCTTTAGGGCCCAGCAAAATATGTTTTTCCCTGGGATGTCACTCTGAACCACTGTACTTCTAAAAGTCCAGAAAACACATCCTATCAGAGTTTTTCAAACACTTCTTTCTAGAAGTGTTAATGGCAGTTGTTAAACCTGCTGAGCCATCCACCCACAAGACCTCACTCAGATTTATGGACTTTGACAGAAGAATGGAAGGAAAACAGCTAGAATGGTAGCTAAATATTTATTTTAAAATATTTCTCAAATTATCAATAAACTTCCTAAGATGTACTACTGTATGAGCAGCTGAGACAGAATTCTAATTTGGCTTCCTTTGTTGCTGTTTATTGTTGCTGTTGTTGGTGTATGCTAAGAACAAAAATTAAGCAAAATATTTTCTTCCAAGAAATGAATTTGAAGCGGCCCATCTGACTTCTGTTTCTGAAAACTCTTGGGAAAATTCTATCAAAGGAGCAATTACAACCAGATACTCCATCATAAATCCACTGAAAGTACCTCAATCATTTTTGACTAGAGTAGCTTAAGATGGAGTCAAGAATGACACGTGCTTGATTGACAGGCATTTGTACCAGAGCAGAAGTGCGCAAGCTTGTAATATTTTGCTGAGAAAGGCAAGTTCTCTCTAAAATGCATGACCTCAAGGAACACTGCATAATTCCAAAGTCATGGAATGTCCTTGCTCACTATCTATCATGCAGCTTTCCCAGTGTATTTCCAGTCTATACTTGTATATTAGAGCATTTAAAGGACCAAAGAATTTAGACAGGCAAAAGCCCTTTAAAATGGTCTGGCTATTTATCTTAAATTTAAGGATGGAAAAACTAGGTTTTCCTCCTAAGTGGTGTGCCCAAGGTTATACAGATAGTATGTATCAGAGCTGATACTCAAATACAGATCTTCTTCTTACCAGTATACCATATTATGCTCCTCATTTTCACAAGAAGAGTAGCTCATTTTTTTTTTACTTTTTGTTATCTTAAACCTGAAAAATGCCAACAAATATAAATATATTTTTATACAAAGAAGGGAAAAAATAGAGAGCTACATACAAAGCCATGAGTTTCATTAGAGCAATATAAGCATTTCTAAAATGACCAGCCAGCTGAATTCCCAGGCACCCATATGAGTGTCATTCCAAAGCATCTTTTATGTCCATAACATGGATTTCTGTCATGTATCCTCTAACCTTAAGTAAAAATAAATTCATGTATGTTGTGTGTGCATGCTATGTGCTCTGTGTGTGTTTTACATTAGATGTGTAATCACAGAATGAAACTGAGCCACCTAGGTTTCAACCCCAGTTGTGCAACTATGTTTGTGAAGATGGCAAATTATATCACCAGGCTTCACTCATTTCACAACCATTTGTTCATCTTTACAATGAAGATCAGTGTTTCTGACCAGACATTAAATGTGCCATGTAGATCAGTGTTTTTTAAATTATAGCCTCTATAATTCAGCTGTTTTACATGATAGAAAACATAATGTAACTTCCATCATGTAACCCATAGCTTAACACCCTAAAATTGGGGCTTAACAAGAACAGGATTTAATTTTGAGGGCATCACACTTCTAAAATAATATTTTTGTGTCACCACACAAAATTCCTCTGGAAAAATCTCTGGGAAAATTACTCATACCTAGGACTCCAAAAATGTGGGCAGAAGGGTACACATCTTCCATCTGAGCACTCAAAGTAACAATACATTCTGGTTGCAGGACAATCTTTATTTCATCTCTGTCATATAAGTGGCATTTGTTTTACATAAACTGGATTGCTTTCCTGTTAGGGAGACTGGAAGGTAGTCTGGAAATTTGATTGGTTCAGGATAGCAGGACTTGAATTGTTGGCTTAGCTTCCATGTATTCTGAGATATAAAAGGGCCATCTTATGAGAAGTGGGTATTCCTGGGGTTTGGCAGAATTCCCACTATTCTGCAAAATATCATGCTGGCATGATGACTTTGGGGGAAGAAGGGAATAGTGTCTATTTTAATTAGTAAATGTATCATTAAAAATCTTTTACTGTAAGTAAATTTTTTGTATTGAATTTTGTGGTCCACAGGTGTTTCACTGCATTTCAACGTCATCTGAGTCAATGGGCTGACCTGAACTAAGCTTGGCCCAGAATACACACACACACACACACACACACACACACACACACATATTCAGAGAGAGAGAGAGAGAAAAAGAGAGAGAGAGAGAGAGAGAGAGAGAGAGAGAGAGAGAGAGAGAGAATGAAGAAAACACCAACGTCTAACCATAGTCCACAAATAACTTTACAATTCTCCTACCACTCTGCTGAATCCCACCTTTTCCTGAGGTCCAGACTCATTTCATTACCCTGTGGTTTCAACTCTCCTTAAAAGGAAACCAAGTTTGAAGTTACCACAGAGGTAACCTCCTAACATGCTGTGAGCCCCACTTTCACCCAAGAGACTCACACAGATATGAAATGCCTTATTGTATGTACAATATTAAAGACTTAGACTTCTCTGAAAAGAAAATGAATTTACTATTTCTAGAGATGCATCTTTCTTCTCATTGGGACTACACTATCTGAATAACTCACAGTAACAGCAGAGAACAAAATTCAGGTCTTCTGCTCCCACACATTATGCCTTAGTCTCTTGCTGCTGTTCTCACTGTGGGCATCATTTATTGAATACTATTTTTTTCAAGAAGCTTGAGCTATCCTATTGTACTAACTCACCCTTCTTGCAATAGAAGGTTGAATTCTGGGATTATTTTCCCTCCAAGAGATTTTTGTCTCTCAAATCTTCCATATTTCTGTGGAATTCTGAGTTCTAAAAAAGTTTCAAATCTTACTAACATTATTTGTTAATTGTCAAAAGAGTGGTACAAACAGTAAGGTTTAAAGTTATTCAGAAAATAAAAATATCATTGTGGCTTGTATGGACACAAAAGACTTCTTGGGAGAAGACCTTGAAAGATAGGGAAAATGTATATAGATGGCAAGGAAGGAGAACATTATAAGAAGATGGCATTAATATTGGTAACGACCAAACTATAAAAAGAATGCAAAAAAAGATTACAGAACATAAAACATTTGTCAAGGGAACATAATTTAAGATTTTTAAATTATACAAAGAGTCAGATACTCAGACCTGAGAGAGAGAGAGAGAGAGAGAGAGAGAGAGAGAGAGAGAGAGAGAATGCAGAAAACACCAAGGTCTAACCATAGTCCACAAATAACTTTACAATTCTACCACTCTGCTGAATCCCACCTTTTCCTCAAGTCCATCCAATCCCTGCACAAAAGGGATGTCACATACTAACTGGTCTCACTCATGTTGGAAGCAGGACTCCCTTTTACCATATCCATTATACATGGCCATGAATTCTCTCCATGAATACATCTATAATGGGGAGCGTGGTTTCTATCACAGGAGCTCATATTTTTCAGACAATACTAATTATTAGGAAGTTATTTTAAGTTAATAATAACAGCATTTCTATATTTCACAAATTCATTCACATACATAATTTCATTTGACCCTATAACAACTTCATCAGGTATGTACTATTGTTATCCCCATATAACAGGTTAGGAATCTGAGGCTTGGCTAGATTAAGTGACTTGCCCAGGGTTGTATACCAAAGAAGTATCTGAGATGAAATTAAAAAAAAATTCCCCTGACCCCAAGTCTGGCACTCTGGGAGCTTTCTACCTATCCACTACCACCTAGCTTTCAATTAAAGTTGAAATTTTCCTGCCTCACAATAACTTTTAATCACTGATATTACTTCTCCCCTCTAGAATTGCATAGAATAAATCTAATCCTTAATTTAGGTGAGACATGTTGAGAATGAATAGATCATTAAAAAAAACCATAGATATCATTAAAATAATTCTCAGAGGAAATTGCATATCTGGAAACATTTTAATTAACAAAAAAGAAATAGAGCAGATTAATAATTTAGCATGTAACTAAAAAAAGAACTAAAAACCAAAAAAAGAAGAAATCCTAAAAACAAAAATAGAAATTCAATAAAGAACTTAGTAAAATTAAAAGGAAAAAAATATATTTAATTGATAAATAAAACCAGAAAATTTAAAAAAGCTAATAAAATAGCTAAACTATCAAATAAACTGAGAGACAGAGACAGACAGGGAGAGAGAGAGAGAGAGA
>NW_027186446.1:1424477-1427801 GCF_028583685.1 Petaurus breviceps papuanus | reverse complement strand
AGAGAGAGAGAGAGAGAGAGAGAGAGAGAGAGAGAGAGAGAGAGATGGAGAGGGAGAGAGAAGAAAACAAAGGAGTATAAAGTCAATCAAGTGCAGCTCTACTGAGGACTGCTGCTGTGAATAACTTTAAGTATCTAATCACATAGTTTTGTGAACTCTCTATTTATTCAGCAATAAATTAAACCAAAACATTCAAGAAACCAAAGTGAAACATTCACAAAAATATAACATAACAACATATTACTAAGATGGCCACATAGTCTTAAACAAAACATATCATTCAGTAAGTTACAATCTCCACAGCCAGTATAGAGTGCCCAAAATCTTCTTTCATCTTGACTTGAGGCTGTCTTCCAATCATCCTTAAGCCAATCATCCTTAAGGGGTAGCAGAAAGTACAAACACCACCTACCCCAAGATCACAGTAAATCACAATCTCATCAGTCAATATAGAGTACCCAAGTAAAGTTCTCTTTCATCTTGACTGGAAGCTGGCTTCCAAACCCCAGGACTCTTCCTCCCTGGGCTGACTGCTCCCAGTTCTTACCTGGATTCAATCCACTCTTGCCTGAATTTACATGTAGAAAGCTCTCTGCTCTGGTTCTATATCTCAGCCCACAGGGACTACTCCACTCCAAGTCCTTCACATTTTCTCTTCCTAGAAGGACAAAACAACAGAGTTACAACAATATTTATCTACATTAAGCTTAACAGAGCTACAATAATATTTACACACACTGTTGGCACTATCATCTCAATTCACTTTCTGTCTGAAAACAACACAAATCAACAGTAAAGTCCCAGAATTTCTGTAACAGCAGTAAAGTCCTCTTTCAGGACTTTACTTCTGTCTAAGAAAGACAGGCAGGGTGCTTCTGTCTGACAAAGTAACATAAATTAACAGGCAGAGTGCTACAGAGTCTCCACATCACAAACATTCTGTCTCTTAGTTAGGCTCACTCCCAGCTCTGCTCAAGCTTTTCTCCACTCTGATCCTGCCTTTTCTTTCCATCCTTCCAGTTCCACCCTTCCTATTCCACTCTTCTTGTTACACTTGGCAAGCTCCTCCCACCATGGGCTCCATGTGATTACATTAGGCCTATTAAAGACAGGGAAGGTCTTCTAATTCCATTGGGCCTATTAAAGGCAGCACAATGTATACTGTTTCCAATAAAGTGAGGCTCAAAGGCACTTGAATGGCTGAAACAAGCAACAAAGTACTACCTTACTTGCCATTACAGGGAGAGGAAGGAAAATTAGATCATCAATATAAAAAAATGAAAAAATAATATAAAAGTGTAGAAATTTATTAGAAAATGTTTTTTCCAAATTACAATAAAAATGTGAATATTTACAAAAATACCCAGATTAACAGAAAAAGAAATTTTAAATGACCAATTTCAGAAAAAATAAATTAAACAAGCAATAAAAGAACTCTAGAAGGAAAAAAGGACAGAATCAAATGGATTTGCAAGTGAATACTCTTGAAATACTTGAATAAAAATAGTTCTAATAATACTTAAACTGTTTGCAAAGACAGGGAAAAAAGAATCTTATCAAATTCCATCTAATAAAAATATAGCTTTGATATCTGAATGAGGGAGGTATAAAACAGAGAAAATAAGCTATAAATCAATATTCCTAATGAATATCAACAAAAAATGAATAAAATATTAGCAATGACACTTGAACAACCTATTGAAAACTGAGGCAGAGTTAAGTGAGTTCTCAGAGTAACATAGCTAGTAAATTGACCAGATTTGAATTCAGCTATTCCTAATTTGAGATCCAGCACTCTATCTACTGTGCCACCTAGCATATGTATTGTGAACAT
This sequence comes from Petaurus breviceps papuanus, assembly GCF_028583685.1. Taxonomy (NCBI): domain Eukaryota; kingdom Metazoa; phylum Chordata; class Mammalia; order Diprotodontia; family Petauridae; genus Petaurus; species Petaurus breviceps. The sequence goes on along the minus strand of NW_027186446.1, from coordinate 1,425,967 downwards.
TACACACACATGCATACATAAAATGTGTTATTACTGTGTGTATATATGTTATATATAGAATTTATTAAAGATTAAAATATTTAAGAACAAGAACTATTCCTCAAATTTAAAAAATGGTCAATGAATATGGATTTGCTGTTCTCAAAAAAATGTTCCAAACTTGAATGCAAATTACAAGAACTTTGAGGTTGTACCTCACACAAATCAGATTGGCAAAGATGACAAAAAAGAAAAATGACAATTTTTGGAAAGCTGCTATTGATGAAGCTATTCTGTTCAACCATTCTGGAAAGCATCTTTGAACTATATACAAAAACATATACATTATATATTCTACTACTGAGCATATGCTCCAAAGCACCCCCTCTTTGTGAGAAAGAACCCAAATGTACAAAGATACTTATAGCAACACTTTTTGTTATAGAAAAGAATTGGAAACTAAAGGGGTTCCCATTAATTGGAGAATGGAACAACAAGTTATGATGGTTTATTATTGCCCTATAAGAAATAACAAAGAAGACAGAATAAAAGAAACCTGGGAAGACTTCTGTAACCTGGGGGAGAGTGAAATGAGTAGAACTAGGACAATTATCATAACAACGTTGTAAAGACAAACAACTTTCAAAGACTTAAGAATTCTGATTTCTAAAATATGACCAACCATGACTGAGAGGGCTAATTATGAAGCATGCTCCCTACCTACTTACAGAGAGGCAATGCCTTCTCAAATGAGAAGAAAAGCTATCCTTCCCTCTGATATGATTTGTGTCTTCCATCTCCTGCTATGCAATATGTTCTCTAAGGGAAGACAGAATGGGCCAGGATGAGAATTTCTCATCTGCTCCAAAGCAAAAATTTCCATCTGTGTTAGCACAAGTCAAATTCTACCTCATGCTATCAGTGTGATCTCTCAATTGGTCTGTGAAGAGCCTCCAATGCAAAAAGAAGAAGTCTTCCCTTTGACCGCAGGCCTTCCATCTCCTACTGCATCTGTCCTTTGAAGGAAGAGGAAAGTTGATGGGTAATTAGATTTCCTTTTCCTGCTGTGCAGGTTCAACTTCCGACTCCTGCAATACCTTTCTTGCCTAACTTTCAGACCTTTGGAGGAGAGAGAGAAGTCTCCCATCTGACCATCTGACTATGTCACTTCCATTTCATATTGCAATATATCCAGTCTGATCTCTAGCCTACTTTGGGAAGAGAAATGACACCTGCCAGTCCTTGATGATTATTCTTATACCTAGTCATACTTTACCAATGCTAATGATTCCAAACCCCTCTAGGTCATCATCCAAACCTCATTTCCCACCCCCACCATCTTATTCCTTATTTCCATACCCCTTTTCTCTTCATGTAAAACCTTATTCTTCTATCTGCTAGTTTTTATTGAAACCTAGCTCCCCCCAATGATACAGTTTCCTTGGCCAATCTTTCAAGTATTTGTTGTACCTTTACTCATTCCACTTGGCTGAGGTGGAGGAATTAGAATA
>NW_027186446.1:1421361-1424467 GCF_028583685.1 Petaurus breviceps papuanus | reverse complement strand
CAAGTTCTCTGCCTATCCATCACTTAGTAACTTCTCTTCCTATGAGGAATATGTTCTTCATCTCTACCATACAATCAAAATCCTGGTAAATGTTGTCTGATTCCAGGACTAGTTCTGATTCCAGGACTAGTTCTCTATTCACTGCACCACCTAGATGCCACATCTACCTCTACTTTTCAAAGTGCTAAATTATACAACTATAATCTATTAGCTTTTCACCTCTTCCTCTGCCTTCTCTTAAAATACTCTACTCTTTGTACACACCAGGACCTCCAATCCCATCACCTATCAGTTCTCTCCCAGGTCATTTCCTTTGCACTAGCTACTCTCATCTTTTCTCTATCTTGACTCCTTGGTGAACCAATTCAACTCTACATGATCCTTCACTTTTGATTCTCTAACCCTCATATCATTTCATCAATTTTATCCTACCAAGCCTCAGTCTTAGATCACTTCTATCATATGTCACATTCCCTTCTATAAATGTGATGCTGAATGAAGGTGGAGAAAATCACATCATCATTCTGACTGGATGAACTACAAATTTATACGAGACAACATCAATTGAGCTGTCACTACAACCAGGCAATCCTGCTATACTTCCCTTATCAATTATCTCACTCTCCATAGTATCTCTTTTAAACTTTTTCAAACCTCCCACGGCCTTTTCTGCCCCCACTATCTCAGCTGAAAAGTGTGCCTTATATTTTAAGGGAAAAAATAAGGCTATTTGCTCTGAGTTCCCTTTCTCTCCATTTCCTCATCTCATATCACTCATATACCTTTTGCTACAATCTCCTCTTTCACCCTTATCTCATATGATCATATGATCTTACTGCTTACCAAGACCCCTGCTCAAGTGATCTCATTTTATCCAATATCCTGAAACAGATTGTCCCCTCTGTCATCATTACTCTATTATTTCCCATCTTTCCCTGTCTACTGAGTCGTTCTCTACTAACTAAAAACATGCATATTTCCTCCATTTTGAAAAATTCTCACTTGTTCCTCTTTCCCTGCTAACTAAAATCATTCTATATCTCTTCTGTTTTTTTTTTTTTGAAAAGACAGTCTACAATACTAGGTGCTTCCACTTTTTTTCCCTATTTTCTCAATCCCTTATAATCTGGCTTCTTACTTTGTCATTCCACCAAAATTGCTTTCTGTATGTTGCCAGTGATAACTTAGTTGACAAATCCAGTGGCCTTTTTCAGTCTTTGTGCTGTTGATAATCCTTTCCTGAATACTCTTTTTTTCCCTAGGTTTTTGGGACAACATTCTATCTTGGGTCTCCCCCTATCTATTTAGTCTATATCCTTAGCTGGATCCTAATTCATATTATGTCTGTGGAGAGATATGCCCATGTATGCATACATTGCACCAGAGTATATGCCCATGTATGAATAGGTGTCTCAAAGGGTTTTGTCCTATGTATTCTTCTCTTCTCCCTCTCCCTCTATACTACTTTATTTGTTGATCTCATGGATTTACATGAATTTGATTACTATCTTTATGATGATAATTCTCATATTTGCCTATCCTATCCTCTCTGCTCACCTCTAGTATCACATCTCCAAATGCTCATTGGACACCTTGAATTAGATGTCTAGTAGACATCTTAAACGCAATACATTTAAAACTAAGAAAGAACACATCTTTCCCCATAAATCCCCCCCCCATTTCCCTTATTAATGTAGAGGATAATATTACCCTCCCAGGACCTTAGGTTTACAAACTAGGTGGCATCCTCAACTCTTAATATTTCTCACTTCTGTATCCAATATTTTGTCAAGACCCATTGATTTCACCTTTATGACATCTCTTGAATACATTTCTTTCTCTTCTCTGATATTGCCACCACTCTGGTGCAATCTCTCTTAACTTTACACTTGGATTATTATAATAGTCTGCTGGTATGTTTGCCTGTCTCAAGTCTCTCCCCAATCTATTCATCCTCTATTCAGCCACTAAAATGATTTTCTGAAAGCACAGATCAGACCATGGTGCCCCTACTCAGTAAACTTCAGTGGCTCCTTATCACCTCCAGAATCAAATATAAAATACTGTGTTTAGCACTCAAAGCCTTTCTTATGCTAGATCCTTCCTATATTTCTAGTATTTTTATACTTTACTATCTTCCACATACTTTTCCAACCCCTCTTAATTCTAGTGCCTTTCCTCTCATATTTTTATTTGTTTTATATATATATATATATGTATGTGTATATATATATATATACATATATATCGTGTTGCCCCGATAATAAGACCTATCCCGAAAATAAGCCCTCCCCTTACTGTGTAAGATTCCTCTAAAATAAGCCCTCCCCAAAAAATAAGCCCTATTGAGATTGCTACTGTAGTGAAGGTGATCCCCTGCGCTACACGCTACATTACAGCACCCTCTGTAGGCACCGTCCCCCCCCCCGTGAAACGCACGCCGCGCTCCGAGCTGCATCCAATCAGAGCTGCAGCAGTGAGCGCATCATCCTGTTCTTCCCCAGTGATTTGCTTATTGAATAAAGGTACATTTTTTTATTCACATTTACCTGTTTATTAAAATTGCTGTCAATGTTCATTAAAATAAGCCCTCCCCTGAAAATAAGCCCTCTGGTGTTTTTCTGTCCAAAAAAATAATAAGACAAATAAGACAGTGTCTTATTTGTCTTATTATTTTATATATATTTTTTTTTTTTTTATTATATATTTATATATATATATAGCTTAGTTCTTTTCTCCCCTATTAGATAATGATCTCCTTGAGGGCAGTTATTCTTTTGCCTCTTTTTGTATCCCCAGTGCTTGGCACATGTCTTTTATGTTCAAAAAGGACCAAATTTACATTATTATACCAGAGTCAGTGTACAGTGTGTCCAGCTGTGGCTGATCAAGCAAATACAAGCTCAGAGTACTTTACCACAAGTCATGGATAAATAATCCATATGAACATTTGGAACAGAGATGTCTCTAGACTAGTGTATCTTATGTTTGTTTGTTTTGAGCTACTGCAATTCTGCTTTGCTCATAAACTTGTGCTTAGCACAGTGCCTGGCACATAGTAGGCACTTAATAAATATTACTTGATTGCACTAGAGATACAGAGTGA